>NW_019384961.1:11099-130256 GCF_000671375.1 Centruroides sculpturatus | reverse complement strand
ATGTTTAAATAACATGAAAGTAAATATATATATATATATTTTTTCATGTCTGCATCTGTTGTTACTATTAATTTACGGTGTTATTTCCTCTTGTTTTTGATTCATATTTATCGAATTATTAAATTAAATATTAAAGTTTATCATATAGAATTATTTAGCAATATTTACACATTAAAAATAATATATATTATTAGACATCAATGTCTGCAAATTTTTGTTCTCGGCTATTGCCAAATCAGTCTCCAATAATAAAATAAAGATATACAGACGTTATGATAAATAACTTATTATAATGTTGACGGAGATATTAGATTAGATAATATAAAACTGCGTACAATTAAACTTATAATAACTCTTAGATTATTTTTCAAGTATTAAATTTAATTAAGTGTAATTATATATTAATATGTTTATAGTACTTCGTGAAGTTAATATATATGATAATAAGAAAATATTAAATTGGCAATTACCATAATAATAATAATAATAATTAAAAATCGTGGTCATTAATACTTAATTATGTTAACTTAAATTCTTTGTGCTTTTTAATAGAGTTATTAGAGGCATAATTAATTAATAATGCAAACGATGGATTGTTTTTTTTAAGTAAATCTTAAACCGATAATTGTTGAAAGATATTAGTTAATAAGAATTTATCTGTTAATTTGCGGTTTATAGTCGGATTATTTTTCTTCTTTGAGAAATTAATCCTTTATTTAACTCTAGTAAATGATTATTATTTTCATTAAATTGAGTACTTTACTGTTTTAAGACTCGATTGTTGTTGAATTTTTATTTTTTTTTTATTTTGGGTCGAATTTTTGATCAAATTTTAGCCAGAGGCGCGACTACTTGGCTTCACTTTTGAACTTAGATGCTGTTCTTAATCTTGAACCAGCAGATGTTACTTGATCTAATTCCGATACCTGCATCTTATCCCCAAGTTTTTTTCTTATTATTTTTTTCTCCTTGCCCCCTCCGACCTGAAGGCAGGTTTGGAAAACTTTCCTGTTTCCAGTAATTTGATCGGATGGAAATTCTTCCGTAAGTGGATATCGCGTTTAATATCAGGAACATGATGACCAAAAGATGTCGAGAAACATTGGCTTAATAAGATTGTTGATGGATTATGGTGTAATGTTTCTCATAAATAAGAAGAAAACCGGAATTAAAAGTTGATCTTCATGCCGAAACCGCGCTCTTTAAACATCATTAAAACACGAAAAAACTGTAAAGAAATACACAAAACCTAATACAAAATTCTTAATTTAATACCAGTTTTAAAACTGGTTTTACATAATTAATAACCAAGTTTAAAAATAATAATGATGATATATCTTTCTTAATTAATAACATGTGCCAAAATAAATCTTTAAAAATTACTCTAGTTATGAATATATTATGATACTGATAAATCATGGTTATGCTAAGTTCTGAAATTCGATTAATCAATAATTAAAGCAAACATTAAATTTACGCAGAGTTTTTTATTATTATTTTTTTATTTTTAATAATTATAAACTTTGGTATCACAGATTTCATAGTCTGTAAAGGAGAATTATAACAAATATTTTGACCCTCGAGAGACTGTTGAGACGATTAAAGGGAATATTAAATAAAACATATGTTTAGTTTCTCGCAATTTTATTAATTCATCGAGTGGAAGTAAAAAAAAAGTAAAAAAGAAAAAACCCCATGATTAAATTCACATTACTAAGGGACATTGCTAAGAATCCCTAACGACACCATTTGTCACAATTCATGTTTCTAAATGAAAAGCAGATGTCCCACAATTCTTTTAAGCAAATCAAAGATAAAAAGATAAAAATGGAAAATGGAATAGATTAATAATTTGATGCTCATGAGTCTGGAAAAAATAAAAAAAAGAAGCAAAACTTCAAGATAAATTGCTAAGCTTGTACAACAATCCCTCGTGGTTTTGTTCCCATAAATCAATTTAAGAGTAAAATACTAATAGGTCTTCTTCTTTTTCTTGTTTTTCATTTTAAATTTAACTAGTTATTGACCACTGGGGCCACAATCCTCAGATTCCTGTATCAGAGAAAACTTTGTACTACTTGGCAACATACTTCTCTTAAAGTCAATCTTCTGTAAGAGAAAATACTTTCATCTCACCCTCTAAAATAGGGAAATATTTTTTAAAAAATCAATTTACCCAAACTTTAATTTTATTTTTACAATTTTTGATGGAATTATTTAAATCGCTTTGAATTTTGATTCATTTTTATTTAATTCTATTCTTTCAAATATTAATTTTTGTTGTTAGATTAGATTTTTTACTCTAATCTGTTTTAATTCTTAAGATACTGTAATATAAAATTTCTTTATTAAATTTTTATTAATCGTGTCTAGATTAAAAGTTGGCATTTTTTAGTTTTCACGACTTTAGAACTAAATGATAATCGAAAATTTTTAATTAAAACAAAAAGAGACTTATCACTCAAGTTGGCAATTTTAATTATCTTCAACTTCTTACAGCTAAAACATAAAACTATTTAAGAAAATTCAATTTAAAAAAACAACAAAAAAGTCTTTTTCTTCAGTTATTTAAACACTGAGAGTAGACTAATCACAATTCAAACTGAACAATATCGATTGCTTACTAATTAATTATACGGCATAAATCAATATTAAAATCACTTGCGTAGATGTATAAACGCGTTAAATACTTTATAATTATGCATTTATAGGAGGAATTTTGTTAAAAATCGGTTTTGCTTTCTATTATTCTATCGGAATTGCTCATAAATGTAGGAAATACGCATTGTTAGCATAATTTGATTGTTCTCATTGTTACTACTCGTGGCTTAGAGATGAAAGTTTCGATTGTTTCCACCAACTAAAATTAATCTTGCTGCGGTCATTGTTTTTAGCCACCAGAGAATATTGGGGATGCAATGCTTTACGACTGTCCATTAATTAGCATCGTGTCCAGAATCTGTTAATCCCATCTCCAGAATTTCTGTTCGATGAGGTTAATTGAAATGCCGAAATCGTTGGATGTAGAGATTTACTATCTCCTAAATAAACGCTAGGTCGGTTCAAATGTCGAATTACTACATGGAGAAAGATTGTTTTACTCGTATACTTATTCCATTTACCTCACACAACCAGCGATAACATTAACATTATCTGCAATCTGATTTAATGGACGTTTACGAGAAAGAATTGAACCAACTGATTTAAAGTAATAAATACTATAATTAAATGCTATTATGTTCCAATAAATGATTTAAATAAGTTCTCTATATACCTTAATTGGAATAATTAATTTAATTTTGGAATTTAATTAACCGTATATATACTGGAAGTGAAGGTGTTAAATTTCAACCAATTGATATAATGAAACATTTCGGTTCGCGTAAAGAGATTTTCAATTTCCGCTTTTACACTTCGGATAATGTTATTTGAAAGTCAAAAATATAACATTTATCGGCATGCAGTAAATGTGACGTTTTTCTACTTTCGAATAATGATTGAAGAAGGTAGAAGAGCGAAAGTTAGAAATCTCTTTAACCCGTATTCATTACCTACCTTACCAGCATGTTTATTTAAGGATCAAATTTCAATTTGTGCGTGTATTTTCGTTAAAATAAAATACAGCGTACCTATTCTTCCGTCAGATAATCATACGTTTAATTACAAGCTTGAGTTATTTATATCAAAAGTTAATTTAAAGTATAAATGAAAGTATTTTTTTTTTAATCATCTCAAAATGGCGCTCGTAATATCACGCGTGCGAATGTTATAACTTTTTTCATTTTTTTCTTTTTGTATGGGAGAAGAAATAAATGATGGAAACAATACATACAGCTCGCTAGTCGTTTATGTTGTTTGTGAGAAGTTAAACGGTACACGCCAAGCAACCATTTTCCTTGTACGGAACTATAAAGGAAACAACGCCCCTCCAGCAGAGTGCTGCACATAATCCAGCATAAAATGTCATCGAACGGAAACAGGTTGAGAAAAAGTTTGTTGAACTTTCTCTTAACGTTTCCTCTAATCAATGAACGTAAGAAACAAAATAATATGTTAAGATACGTATATCAATTTATGTGTGTAAAAGATATTTCATCGAAAGCGTTTAGAGTCAATGTTTAAAGATAAGCGGTTTGTGCATTGTTTTGATGGCGTTAGAACAAGATAAAGGTTAGCTACAATTAACATATCCGCAAAACTGGAGTCACAATTAGTGCAAACGATGACAGGAATTCGACGCATCTAATTAATTATTGCTGATTATTGTGAAAAGATGTGGTCTATCGGAAGGGAGAGTTTTGCTGGCAAAATTAATTGAGTTGTTTTATTGCATCAACATTTTAAATTCACACTTTAATTCAATTTAATAATCGCAATTTTAATATAAAAAACAAATAAATATAATTTTCTATTGTATAAATTATAAATTAACAATACTCTATTTTAAAAATGTTGTTCATATTTAACCAAATTTATTTAAATGAAACTTTTAAAATTTACTATTATTCTCGTTTCTTTACTCGAAAACACAGCAAAACATTCATTTGGAAAATTTTATTTTCCTTTTTTTCTGATCAGATGTAGCATGTTTAGCATTAACCTGGCATTCAGAAACAAAATATTTGATTAAAGTCAGCAACAAGACCATTCGTAGTTAATTGCAGCAATGAAAAGCAAACAATTAACACACCCAAATAATATGTGTCCGAGTAAAACTCAAGGATGAATACCAAATAGTTTGTTGCGGCATTTTGTCTTTTAGATTCTCAACACGAACTTTTATGTGGGTGATTGTAACAAAATCTTTACTCGTATTACCCAGAAGCGTTTCGGTTACTGCAAATTAGCTTGGCGTTGACATAAAGGTTAACGATAAGAATCGTATAGAAAGACAAATGAATTGTGCCGGAAATTCTAAAACTGATTCTTGGTATTTATTTTAGAACCTAGATGTTGATTAGTTAAGGAGTACCTTCGTTAATTTCAATTGATTAATCTTGCAACTACTTGGGTTTTAATTTGTTAGTGCACAGAAATTAACAAACTGAAAGATTCCTATTTATCTTTAGTAACGCGATTGTCTTTACGTTCTATGGGCTTTAGAATATGGTTTCATAATTACTAACATAACAATAGCTAAATATTACGTAATTTGTAAGGAAAACAAGTATTTAAGTTTTATACTTCCGCTGTATTAAAATAATAAGCCTAACCATTCAAGATTTGAATTTTAAAAATATTAAATTTTCATTCAATAAATTTTGTATTTATGCTAACTGAATTATTTAACATTTAATTATTTATTATTTAAGTTATTAAAATATTTATAATTAAAAAAGTTATTTAAATTTAAAAAAAATATATACATTAATACATTTAATATTTTCCCACCAGAGACCGCTAATAACATATATCCTAAGTTTCAGGGAAATGTCAAGAGTCGAAACATGACAAACGGAATTATGTGAATAATTTTCATTAAAAATTTTAAGAGAATTAAATGATACATAATTTTACACATTTTATCTATTAAAAAATAATTTTTTTTTAAGATTTATCGTGAGAAAATAATTAAAATTGTTTTATTAGCAAATAACTTTATTTAGGTTTAATAATATAGGCGAGAAAATAAAATTTATTTGCAATGTAGTAACGAGTTTAGGAAAACAGAGAAAAAAGAAAGAAGTTTAATACCAGCGAATGGAGCTGCTATTGTTATTATTAAAGCAAGGAAACAGCTATCGATTCATAGTTTATACTGTTATATGTTGGGCTTTATGATGACCTCAAGACAACTTCTTTTTTTCTCTCATTACTTACCGAATCAGACCTGATGGAATTACTTGGTTAGAAACACCCAGAGGTATTCTCATGAAAATGGTGCCACCTCTTTAAGCTTATTTCACTACTTAGACTTTTATTTAGTAAGAAAGTTTAGCCAACTTTCTTCAATTCCTTTGTAGTTACAAAGAAATTCAATTCGTTACAATCATTTAAAATTGTAATCAAAGTATTGAAAATAATTCTCGAATTTTAAATAAAATGGAAAATATTTATTTCAATTTAATATATAAGATACAGCTTAATAAATAAAAAGAATATTTCGCTTTAATTCAACATGGATGACTTTTATTAAGAAAACATAATTTAATTTCAAAGTTACTTAATAATATTTACGTGATTATTTCACGAAAAATTACACACAAATGAGAAAAAGTTTTGCATTCGAATCTTAATAAATAATGTTTATTATTTAACATTATTATAATGAAACATAATTATAAATTTAAAATGTGTTTCATCGTACATTATGATTATTATGAAAATTATTTTGTTTACTCGACGAAATATGTTTCTCTCATATTTAGCAAAAATGTATTTTGATGTTGAAATATTAATTATATTAAATATTAATGTGTTATAAATTAATTTTCATTTATATCAGAATATTGTATTTAAATGAATAAAATGTTTTAAATTAACTTTATATTGTAAATAATACAAATGCTAGAATAAATAGCATTATTTTATCTTGAATAATTTTACAATTTTCAAAACATTTTATTGATTTTGTACTTAAAACATTATAAACTAGCAGATATGCACGAACTATTTTAATTTTCCTCAGGGTCATAGAGAGTAAATATGAAAATTTTGCAACAGATAGCTCAAAGGGTTTAGAGATGTATGAAGAACAGACAGGCAGACATTCTATTTTATATACAAAGTATATTAACAGATATCCAGCACGTAAAATAATTTTTCAAATTATTTTTGAATCTTTAGAAAGATAAATAATGGGATAAAGTATCATAATTAAACTATAATATTGATTGGCAAAACATTGTCTTTATCTATTTTAATTTTAAGTTAAAAGTGTTTTAATTATACAAAAGATTATTGATAAGACTGACATACTTGGTTCTCTTTTTAATTTGACTTTATTTACAGATCATCTGCACAATTTCAAATGTTAGAGGAAAGTCCGATATCCTCTTAGATTATATCGCCTGATAGATCATAAGCTGCTTAACTGTAGATAACGTAGAGCTATGTAACGAATATAATACTTACCCATATTTAATTATTTTTAATTAAATATAATAAGTAGCTGTTTCAAAGTTTCTATAATTAAAGTAGAAAGACGAACGGAAGATCCAACAGAAGGTTAAGGATAAATTGGTAACAATTTTCATATAAAATTTGTAATTGAATCGATTTCACTTCGACGATTCTATTTATTATTTTTGGGTGTAAGAAAGAATTCATCTTCCGTATTTTTAGTGTTATTTTCTTCGTTCTTGAGTTTCATATTCGAAATAAATATCAAAGCGTGGAAATCCATACTACATCTCAAACTCTAGAAATAAAGTTACTACAATCTATATGAATCATTTTTAACAGCAAAAGTCGATTAATTTTATACACGACTATTGTTCAAGCTTCACTCTACGTAACTAGAAAGTTCGTGTATTGATTAACAGTACATCCATATTGAATTAGCAATTATAAACGTAACCAACTTTGTCACGTAGCACAGTCCCCTAACACAATCAACTAGTGAACTTTCGATGTCGCAACTGCCATTTTTGTCCAAAATATTCCTGGGAAATGCCACGTCGAAAGAGGAGGAGTAAGAGGGCGTTACCTAGGAGAGAACATACAATGTCTTGGACATCTGGCGATTCTCTAGACTCTCTCAATTTTGATCGATTTCCGTCCTCACAATCAACACTTCTGCTACGGTTACGTTCGAGTTGAGAAAATCAAACCGTCATCCACCTGTGAGATTTTATGCAGGTGATCGGGTCATTTTGGACCAACTCTATTTTAAAACACAAAATATTGCTCTTCTTCACCGGTCATTAGATTTCTGTAGCCAATATTTTTATCTCTAACATATTTTTACTATATTCTTGCACACTCGAATGCAGCTTTACTATTATCATTTATAGAATAAAGCAGGAAGTACAAAAATAAAAATAACCTAATTTGTATTGTTGTTAAAATTGCCAGTATACTTATATAGGTAATTGACAGTATGCAGCTAAAATACATAGATAAATATCTCAATTTAATACATAAACAAAATGCTTAATTATCAGAACGGACTAGAATAGTAATTGCTATTTTAAATAATACGTTTTAAATTTAGAACAGATTGTAATGTGTTATATTAATGATATTTATAACAGTATCCGCCATATCAATGATTTTTATACAGGTAAGAGATATTTAATAGTTTATATTTAAGGCGGTTCTCAGTAATACTCTACATTAGTTTGAACAAGAAGAACATTTACTCTGTTGTAGCTTATTAAAAAGTATATGTTGTAATTATTGTTACATATTAGATCCATTGTAACATATGCCAATTCCCACGCTATTTCGTTTATCACACAATAAACATTTTCGATATCGTGTTCCTACAAATAGCAAAGAAAAACCTGAAAAGCTCTCTACTTTTGTGCATGACCTTTCATTAAAGCTTCAAGTGGTTAGTAATTAGTTATTTTCTGAATATCTCGTGTTTAATGTAATTGCCGGAGATTACAAAAGAATGAAGAATTGACTGTTTTCATTACTAAGCCACGAAAATTTACTAAATTGATAATAGCGTGATTATAATAGAAAATTAATTGATTTTTGTCTTTTAAGATTACGTATTTACTTTTGATTTACGATAATATAAACTCTAGTCTTTGTGGTTAAAAAATTATATATAATTTTGAATCAAAAAATCGCTTATACTGTACTATATATAATATATATATATATATACAGTATGTATACATATAGGCTTCTATTAATCATATAAATGTTCTACATTCCTGGGAGAATTAAAAATTCCTATGGTTGTTATTTATCACCTTCTCTGAGGCGTAACCTATTGCTACACCTTTCTTTTCTTTGTCTCCACTTTTAAGTGGTGACAAAAATGCAATAAAAATTGTTTTTATCACGTAAACTTAACTTTTGTAGAAGTAGTAGACATCAGTTAAGTACAGAGCAATAATTTATAGCCTCTATTAAAGAAATTACCAAAGAGAACTTTCTTGTTTATTTCACTGGATCATTAATAGATTAATTCAATCAATATTTCGATCTAAATAAACAAAAATCGATTAAGAACAAGAGAAATTTTCTTTTCATTGAATTTCAAAGCTATGTAGATCTGCTCAGATACGTAATTTATGTATTTTGGCGTAATAGACAGCATCTCATTTTCCTCAGAGAGAATAGAAAAGCAGTATTTGCCGGTTAATGCAAACCAGATACATGTTGTTGACATAGAGAGACGTCAACAACACTCGGTCAAAGCTATACATATGCGGTAAATGTTACGTTACTTTACATCCATTTGGAAAGTTTAATACGTAAATTACCTAGTAGAACGTATATATTTTAAGAGTAGGAAGGTTTCCAAAGATATTTCCAACTGAGAGAAGTTTTAATTTAATAGTTTTAATGTTCTGAATATATTGTATGATTTGTTCTGCTATATTAAAGACATGATGTATTATATAAGTCAAAGATTATACTAAGTAGAAGAGAGCTATTTAGTTTGCACTTCACTTTCTTGGTTTCTGGCAGCAAATTGAGTTTATATAACTAAAATTAGTACATTTCTAGTATAAATATTTAAAACAAAACAGCAAATGACATATTATCTCCGTATCTTTTAACGACACCTTTCGTATCAAACGATAAAACTTACTGCAAATAAATGAATAAAATATCTTTAAAATTATATTGGAAAACTTAAACAGTTCTAATACATTATATTTTAATTCATTTATTTGAAATTTTTCGAAAATTATTTTTATTTGATATTAATTATATATATAGAGGTCTATTACATATTTTAGTTTTATATTTATGGCATTTAATAAGATATAAAAACAAATTTAATTTATGAATTTTAATATCATAATCATAGAAAATAATAAAAATTTTGAAAAATTATATTTATTTAATTAAAAATTTGAATACTAAAATCAAATAGATTCCTTTTACAAACAAAGAGATTTTAATATTCAAATTTTTAATTAAATAAATATAATTTTTCAAAATTTTTATTATTTTCTATGATTATAATATTAAAATTCATAAATTAAATTTGTTTTCATACCTTAAAAAGTTAAATGTCATAAATATATAAAGTATATATATTTTAATAATTATTATTAAAATAAGATTTATGATTTTAATTACATTTCACATATATAATTACTTGAATAATTATAAAATAATTCTTTTTATTTAAAATGGAAAGAATTGATATTTGCTTAAACAAAACATATTTTAGTATGGAGACAAAACATTACATTTTAAACACGATTAAATTTTTAGTTTTTAAATGCACAACTCTTGAGATTCTATATAAAATTTATGTTGAAAGATCTGTTGAAAAGACAAGAAATCGGATATCCGACCCAAATACAATCATGCTGATGACATATCGAGACATAAAAGTCGTTAATAAATAATAAATTAAAACAAAATATGTAAGTTTTTCCATAAAAATCCAACCTATTTCATATTTAAATTCCAACTCAGTTGTGTATTCATCAATAAAATAAGTGTAAAAAAACCTATACCTTACTTTTATATTGAGTAATATACATATTAAATTTACACGAATTTTGGTTTAATTTGAGTAAAGTTAGTGGATTAATATTTATTCGAAGTTTTGTATTTAAAAATTAAAGTATTTTACAATATATATACGACTAGAATTGCTTAAGTTATTAATTATTTCTACAACTATAAAGTTACAAAGACGGAATGTCTTATTTATTTATACATATTCCAAGGGTGGAACACGCAAAATTATAGTTTATAATCTATAAAAATTCTATCGTACATAAAAACTATACTCTTGTTTTATTCGTTATTTTATTTTTGAAATATCTTACACAATTCAACAGAAATACTTATAATTCTAAGGTATATTGGATTTAGATTTGTAAATATAAAGATATTATTAATAGAAAATTATAAAATAATTACGTAGAATTTAATCATTTTTTGTAAAATTTAATTTGAAAATATTTTTTGGCATAATTTTTTATTTTAAATTTTTAAGTCCGTTATTTTCATGGAAGGTTGTACTTTATAAATTGTTTTAAATCGCCAAGAATCGTATAATCAATGCACTTAAACTTAACACAAAGTTATGGGATTTTTGAGGTGATACATGTCAAATTTAAAAACGGAATATAGTGGAATGGCGTACAGCAACACAGGAAAGCAGCAGGTCATTGTTTAATTGCAGAAAATTTAATTTCACACTAAGCGAAATAATTAAAACTCGCATAGTTTGTACACAACTGGCAGTTTTCCCGACAAAATGGGGTAAGGAAGGCATCACGTGATATAAAGATTTTTACTTTTATCACATTTTACTCCTATTTCCTTTCTGATTTATCAATTATCCAATTTTCCCCATATCAAAATTCGCCAGTAAAGACAGATTAAACATCGAAACTAAATTACAAATTCGACTAGTGAATTAATTTAAGATTTTAATTTGTAGAAGTTGTGCACAAAGTATACTTTTTAATGCAGTAATCTTTTCTGAAGAGCAGAAACAAGCATCGAGTAAAAGGAACCATGGCTATTATAAGATACATTTGGCAAACATTTGATAGTTCGAAGTAGCCACAAACTGATGATTAGGGAATCGGACATGACTAATCCATTAAGGTGTGAGCACGATAACAAGAATGATTTCTGCGGATAAGACACTTCTCATTAATCAAACAAATGATTGTTGTTACAAATCGAGAGATACTTTTAACAGATTATCGTCGTTATTTTTTTCTAGACATATTAACTAAGAAGCTAAAGTAAAGCAAAATAAAAAAATAAATCTTTACCAGCGGAAAAATAGTAATTTTTTTTTATGGAATAACACAAAGCTACGCTTACAAATAATTAAAATATTTCTATAAAAATAAATTTATCTCATTATATATTAAAGAAATAAAAATATACTTTTATTTCTTTATTTTTTCGATAAGATTTGAAATATATATATGAGTACATACAAATTTTTAACCAAATAGATCAAGATTAAGTTAAAAAGATGTGAAAACTTTGATATTATTCTGGAAGAGTATTATAGAACTTTGTAAATGTTGAAAAATTTGATATAACTCGGATACATTTTGAATAGAATAAATTTTCAGACTTTCATAAAAATACGAAAAAAAAAATATTCTAGATTGTTCGAATAGAGTAAGAAATTCATATAAAATTCAACGTTGCAAATATAAAACCTTGTAAGTGACCTATATTTTCCTGATAAAATCATTGGACAGAATCAAAATTAAACCGTTATAAAATATATATATATAAATTTTGATTTTCTTTAAGAAAAAAAAAGTATTAAAATTGTTTTAAAATCATTATAAATAAAGATTTTTTTCAGTCTTTCCAATTAAAGAAATTTTCCTGTAACTATCAATAAACTAGAAAGAAAAACACAAAAATCATAACGACTTAATGGTGGACAGATTTAAGGAAAAAAATGCAAGACACGATGATATTATTTAGCTTCTGTTTCTGAGTTTTTTTAAAGAATCTTTTCTAGTAATTGCGACCGAATTTTCGATCCGATTGAAAGAACAAATTGATCCGAAACGAAAGTTGGAAAAGGCGCAGATTTCTTTTTTTCTTCTTCTTTCTTTTCTTCTTGGGTTTTTGAATGGAAACTAAATACATTCCTCTGTGTCAAAAAATTTGCTATTTTGGCAAAGATCCAGAAATGAGCATTCACCTTTTCTATCACGTAATGTTGTCCACTTCCTCTTTGTTTTAACGTGGAACAAAGTCGAAAATAAAAGATAAGATACAGCTTTGAAGAACATATTTAATATTAAATGAATTTAATAATAAATATTCCTAGAATAGCAAAATTTGATTTCCTTGAATAACGTTCGATTAGGAAATTTGCGGTTTTCTCGCCATTCAGAGATAAACAATAATTAAGAAAACGGAAGAATAAATGAAAAATATTTTCTATTTTTCTATAAATAGCGAACTTTAAATATTCTTTAAAGTTAAATTAATTTATTAATCCTAAATTAACGATAATTTTTTAAAATTATTATTATTATTATTATTTTGTTTTCTTCTTATTAAAATTATGTGAAATATTTCATTGAGTAAATTAAATCTAATTCTGGAATAATATCAAACGAGTAAGTAAATCCATTAATTAATTATTTAAATTTGACTTTTTAATGTCATAATTCGAGTTGATAAGATTAATTTTTCAAAATCAGTCATAATTAATAGTTTATAATCTTGTTCTTAAAGTCGCGTGTTATACAATAAATATACACAAATAATTACAGATTATTTTCATTTCAATTCGAATTTTTAAAAATTAATAAAAGTTTTAATTTTTATATTTTTCTCTTCTTTATTTTTTTAATAAAATGATTATTTTTTATAACCATGTCTTCGAATTATATAGCCTATATATCTATTCCCAACGCGTTATTGGTTATTTTAAATTTAAACATCGAGCAATCGAAATGAAGAGATTTATTGAATTTTTATATTTTAGAAGATTTGAAAGAGAAATTTCCACGTAAAAAATTATGAAAAAATTCAACTTGTATAATTCACAGACGGGCGATTTATTAATAAAAATAATATCAACGTTATAAGAATTCTTCTCAAAATATGGAATTTTAAAGAAATAAAAGTATCGCATTTGCTATTCGTTAAAATATTAAAAATGCAAAAGATAATGCATACATAAGACCCGTTTCCTAATTTCATCTCCCGTTTGAATGGCATTTCTCTCGCTAAACGGACAAACGAAGTTAAAAATAAAAAATAAAATAAAAACTGTATTTATATTTAAAGAAATAATAATGTTATTAAATCTCTTGTTATTGATTCTGGTGAGAATTTTGATCGATTTCATTAACTTGTTTCGCATTAACCAATAAAATTTAAATAAATTTAAACTCATATTCATATAATGTACTGTACTGTACATTACATTGTATTTTATTTCCGTCAAATATTTGGCATTTTCGTAACGATAATGAATAAATTATGGATAGAAAATTAAGTAAATAATAGATGATACAATGTATAAGCTATTTCATTACTTTTCTTTTGTTAGATATTTTATTAGCAATTGCATTAGTGTTGCGCTATTTACTAGACTACTTTTTTTTTATTCGAATAAGATAACAAAGAGAAAATTTGTTTAGCAATTTAGATAATTAGAACAGTAACAAAACTCGATAAAGTACGAAGCTGACAATTCTCTCGTTTCGGTGATAATACTTTAAATGAAAAAAAAGAAAGAAGAAAAGACAACGATAACAAATTGATGCAGGATTCAGATTCATTATGAATTTCTCAATCCACGATTTATGATCTACATTTGATAAGGTTGAGAATTATAAATGTAAGAAAATTTTATTTTTACTCTCTTCGAAAATTTAGTTAGAGCTTTCCTCTTTTTGATGAAAAATAAATTTTTTTTTTTAGTAA
The DNA here is from genome assembly GCF_000671375.1 of Centruroides sculpturatus. Classification (NCBI taxonomy): domain Eukaryota; kingdom Metazoa; phylum Arthropoda; class Arachnida; order Scorpiones; family Buthidae; genus Centruroides; species Centruroides sculpturatus. The sequence continues at coordinate 115,730 of NW_019384961.1, read as the reverse complement.
TTTAAGAAAAAGTCCATAGTTTAAAAAACTTCAGATGCCATTTAAAAAAGTGTTTTCGAAGCATTCAATTGCGAAACACAGAAAAAAGTGTAGAAGATTCTTTCTCAAGAGAAAACTAAATAGAAAATAGTAAGATATAACCTCTGATCGTAGATGAAGTAACAATTTAAATTTTATTTGATCAATGGTTCGAAGGATTTTTTTTAATGTTTAATAGTGATNACTAAAGTATCTATTATTATTTATAATAATGTTTAAATTTTTCAAAATTTTCTCTTTGTATAAATTATTAAAATTTAAAAGATAAAAAAATTAATTCTGTTTCGGTTAACATAAATCATGTATTTTCTGCCTTCTCTTCGTGTTAACTATTCTTTATTTATTTCTATTGTCAAAAGAGAAGAAGGAAAAACAATTCATCCGATTATTTTTATTGTGTTCAATAAGATGTTAACATTTCTAAGACAATTTTGATCAAATGTATAAAGCGTGAGTATTTCTTTAACCAAATAAGTTAATATTATTGAAGTAGAAAATAAAAAATATATATATATACAAATATCATTATTTTACTCATTAACGATTCTATTTTTGCCTTTTCTTTGATATGTTCTCTTTTTCCGATTATATTTTAATTAGTTTATTGTATCGGAGTTTGTAATAAATAAATTCATCCGAGCGTAAGAGGAGAATTCTCAATATTGTAAACGAGTTCTATGCGCGCTTTCAATAGTGGATGAGTTTCCTGCATTATACCCAACAGAAAATTTTAAATCAACGACAAAGAGCATGTCAAAAATTCGATCGAACGAAACAATTATAATTTAGAATTTCGTGCTCCAACTAAAATGCCAACCAACTCTCCAGCAGAAAGATAATAAAACCTCAAAAACCATTTACATCAGATGACAAATCAGGTTTTTTTCCCTGTTTGTTTCTACCGTTTTCTATTCATTTCTATTAAGGAACTGTCAAACTTTGCAATAATTATTTCGAAGAAATTCTAATTACACATCCAAAAAGATAAAATATACAATCCACAAAGGAGAGAAAAATAAAAATTAAGTGTTTAAACTGATTGCCAAGCGAATGGAATAATTTTTTATAGTGTTTTTGCCATCTGTTTATTCATCAAATGTCAACTGTCTACGAAAATGTTGTTTAGACTTCTTAATTATTTGGTTAAGCTATCGTGTCGAATGATGGCGAAGAGATTCTCATTTACACGACATAAAAATAAACCTCATTTCGGTGACTAGAACAAAATAATGACTGCAGTTTATCAAGAGGATGCCTCTGGTAAAAGACCATTAACACTGATAGGAATGATAAGAGAATCCGACTCGAGATAGGAATAGATTGAAGCTGTAATATTTGTCACTGTATTTTGTTCTACAGGTTGCTTTCTCTTTCTTTCCTCCCTTCCTTCTCCTTTCCCTTTTTCTTTTCCAACCTCTCTCTTACTAACTGAACGTCTCGATCTTTTATTGATTCTTACTAATTAATAAAACATAACAACATTAAATATTTCCTTGTTATCAGTACAGTGCAATTACTTTGTCAATAGTTATAGCGATTTACGCATGTGTTGTGTAAATATCCTTTATAATATCTTTAAATTTATGTACAGTACAGTACGTACGCAGAGAAAAATTACAAAATAAAATATAATATATTGTTCGTATTCGTTATTTACAGTACATATGCATGAGTTCTGTGTATATGTGTGTATATATACATAAAGAATCTGTATATATGCATGCGAATGAATTAATCAGATCATATTATTTGTTTAAATTTGGCATTAAACAAGCTTACATTTCTCTAATTTTTTTTTGTAATTTATTACATTTAATTCCATTTTTTAAAGATATAAAAATTGAATAATTATCAAACAACACATTGTTTTAATCTATTAAAACATGTTGCGGCATTCATTACTTTTAATGAATTCTGCATTACACCTAAATATGTAAATTGAATTTTAATGTAATTTGAACAACGGAAATCTTTTATTAAAATTAAATAATGCGATGTAAATGATTTTAAAAATTAAAATATTTTGCTATATATTTCAGTGGAAAGACTTTTCTAGTTTCAGAGACATTTATCGGCGTGTTGGTACATAATATTTTTAAAATTCTTAAATTATGCATTAGAAAATGCCGTAAAAATGTTAAAAAAAAAAGAAAAATTATATATTTTTTCCTTTATTCTATTTCATTTTCTACGTGAAATAGCATCTAAAAATTGTATACATCAAACAAACATTCAGTCAAGTTCTTAACATAGGCAAGTATTCAGATAGTTCAAAAACAACAGTCAACAAAACAGGTATGTGTATAAAAGTATGAAAGTCGAATACAGATTAATAATTTATTACTGTAAATATTTATATTTGTAACTACAAACTGAAATATCGAAGGAAAATAAAAACAAACGTAGCAAGCTCATAACATTCTTAAGAAAAAATAAATAAAATGTTAGGACTGTTTACTATTCATTTCCGCAATTTGAACAAGTAGAAGATTAGTAGAAATCTCTTATTAATTATTTTTAAACTTAAAAAAAAGTATAATCAAAATTCCTCCATCGATTGTTTACATTTGAAATTTTTTAATTAATTTAAGTATTAAATGTTAAATTAATTATTTTTAATTAAATATAATAAGTAGCTGTTTCAAAGTTTCTATAATTAAAGTAGAAAGACGAACGGAAGATCCAACAGAAGGTTAAGGATAAATTGGTAACAATTTTCATATAAAATTTGTAATTGAATCGATTTCACTTCGACGATTCTATTTATTATTTTTGGGTGTAAGAAAGAATTCATCTTCCGTATTTTTAGTGTTATTTTCTTCGTTCTTGAGTTTCATATTCGAAATAAATATCAAAGCGTGGAAATCCATACTACATCTCAAACTCTAGAAATAAAGTTACTACAATCTATATGAATCATTTTTAACAGCAAAAGTCGATTAATTTTATACACGACTATTGTTCAAGCTTCACTCTACGTAACTAGAAAGTTCGTGTATTGATTAACAGTACATCCATATTGAATTAGCAATTATAAACGTAACCAACTTTGTCACGTAGCACAGTCCCCTAACACAATCAACTAGTGAACTTTCGATGTCGCAACTGCCATTTTTGTCCAAAATATTCCTGGGAAATGCCACGTCGAAAGAGGAGGAGTAAGAGGGCGTTACCTAGGAGAGAACATACAATGTCTTGGACATCTGGCGATTCTCTAGACTCTCTCAATTTTGATCGATTTCCGTCCTCACAATCAACACTTCTGCTACGGTTACGTTCGAGTTGAGAAAATCAAACCGTCATCCACCTGTGAGATTTTATGCAGGTGATCGGGTCATTTTGGACCAACTCTATTTTAAAACACAAAATATTGCTCTTCTTCACCGGTCATTAGATTTCTGTAGCCAATATTTTTATCTCTAACATATTTTTACTATATTCTTGCACACTCGAATGCAGCTTTACTATTATCATTTATAGAATAAAGCAGGAAGTACAAAAATAAAAATAACCTAATTTGTATTGTTGTTAAAATTGCCAGTATACTTATATAGGTAATTGACAGTATGCAGCTAAAATACATAGATAAATATCTCAATTTAATACATAAACAAAATGCTTAATTATCAGAACGGACTAGAATAGTAATTGCTATTTTAAATAATACGTTTTAAATTTAGAACAGATTGTAATGTGTTATATTAATGATATTTATAACAGTATCCGCCATATCAATGATTTTTATACAGGTAAGAGATATTTAATAGTTTATATTTAAGGCGGTTCTCAGTAATACTCTACATTAGTTTGAACAAGAAGAACATTTACTCTGTTGTAGCTTATTAAAAAGTATATGTTGTAATTATTGTTACATATTAGATCCATTGTAACATATGCCAATTCCCACGCTATTTCGTTTATCACACAATAAACATTTTCGATATCGTGTTCCTACAAATAGCAAAGAAAAACCTGAAAAGCTCTCTACTTTTGTGCATGACCTTTCATTAAAGCTTCAAGTGGTTAGTAATTAGTTATTTTCTGAATATCTCGTGTTTAATGTAATTGCCGGAGATTACAAAAGAATGAAGAATTGACTGTTTTCATTACTAAGCCACGAAAATTTACTAAATTGATAATAGCGTGATTATAATAGAAAATTAATTGATTTTTGTCTTTTAAGATTACGTATTTACTTTTGATTTACGATAATATAAACTCTAGTCTTTGTGGTTAAAAAATTATATATAATTTTGAATCAAAAAATCGCTTATACTGTACTATATATAATATATATATATATATACAGTATGTATACATATAGGCTTCTATTAATCATATAAATGTTCTACATTCCTGGGAGAATTAAAAATTCCTATGGTTGTTATTTATCACCTTCTCTGAGGCGTAACCTATTGCTACACCTTTCTTTTCTTTGTCTCCACTTTTAAGTGGTGACAAAAATGCAATAAAAATTGTTTTTATCACGTAAACTTAACTTTTGTAGAAGTAGTAGACATCAGTTAAGTACAGAGCAATAATTTATAGCCTCTATTAAAGAAATTACCAAAGAGAACTTTCTTGTTTATTTCACTGGATCATTAATAGATTAATTCAATCAATATTTCGATCTAAATAAACAAAAATCGATTAAGAACAAGAGAAATTTTCTTTTCATTGAATTTCAAAGCTATGTAGATCTGCTCAGATACGTAATTTATGTATTTTGGCGTAATAGACAGCATCTCATTTTCCTCAGAGAGAATAGAAAAGCAGTATTTGCCGGTTAATGCAAACCAGATACATGTTGTTGACATAGAGAGACGTCAACAACACTCGGTCAAAGCTATACATATGCGGTAAATGTTACGTTACTTTACATCCATTTGGAAAGTTTAATACGTAAATTACCTAGTAGAACGTATATATTTTAAGAGTAGGAAGGTTTCCAAAGATATTTCCAACTGAGAGAAGTTTTAATTTAATAGTTTTAATGTTCTGAATATATTGTATGATTTGTTCTGCTATATTAAAGACATGATGTATTATATAAGTCAAAGATTATACTAAGTAGAAGAGAGCTATTTAGTTTGCACTTCACTTTCTTGGTTTCTGGCAGCAAATTGAGTTTATATAACTAAAATTAGTGCATTTCTAGTATAAATATTTAAAACAAAACAGCAAATGACATATTATCTCCGTATCTTTTAACGACACCTTTCGTATCAAACGATAAAACTTACTGCAAATAAATGAATAAAATATCTTTAAAATTATATTGGAAAACTTAAACAGTTCTAATACATTATATTTTAATTCATTTATTTGAAATTTTTCGAAAATTATTTTTATTTGATATTAATTATATATATAGAGGTCTATTACATATTTTAGTTTTATATTTATGGCATTTAATAAGATATAAAAACAAATTTAATTTATGAATTTTAATATCATAATCATAGAAAATAATAAAAATTTTGAAAAATTATATTTATTTAATTAAAAATTTGAATACTAAAATCAAATAGATTCCTTTTACAAACAAAGAGATTTTAATATTCAAATTTTTAATTAAATAAATATAATTTTTCAAAATTTTTATTATTTTCTATGATTATAATATTAAAATTCATAAATTAAATTTGTTTTCATACCTTAAAAAGTTAAATGTCATAAATATATAAAGTATATATATTTTAATAATTATTATTAAAATAAGATTTATGATTTTAATTACATTTCACATATATAATTACTTGAATAATTATAAAATAATTCTTTTTATTTAAAATGGAAAGAATTGATATTTGCTTAAACAAAACATATTTTAGTATGGAGACAAAACATTACATTTTAAACACGATTAAATTTTTAGTTTTTAAATGCACAACTCTTGAGATTCTATATAAAATTTATGTTGAAAGATCTGTTGAAAAGACAAGAAATCGGATATCCGACCCAAATACAATCATGCTGATGACATATCGAGACATAAAAGTCGTTAATAAATAATAAATTAAAACAAAATATGTAAGTTTTTCCATAAAAATCCAACCTATTTCATATTTAAATTCCAACTCAGTTGTGTATTCATCAATAAAATAAGTGTAAAAAAACCTATACCTTACTTTTATATTGAGTAATATACATATTAAATTTACACGAATTTTGGTTTAATTTGAGTAAAGTTAGTGGATTAATATTTATTCGAAGTTTTGTATTTAAAAATTAAAGTATTTTACAATATATATACGACTAGAATTGCTTAAGTTATTAATTATTTCTACAACTATAAAGTTACAAAGACGGAATGTCTTATTTATTTATACATATTCCAAGGGTGGAACACGCAAAATTATAGTTTATAATCTATAAAAATTCTATCGTACATAAAAACTATACTCTTGTTTTATTCGTTATTTTATTTTTGAAATATCTTACACAATTCAACAGAAATACTTATAATTCTAAGGTATATTGGATTTAGATTTGTAAATATAAAGATATTATTAATAGAAAATTATAAAATAATTACGTAGAATTTAATCATTTTTTGTAAAATTTAATTTGAAAATATTTTTTGGCATAATTTTTTATTTTAAATTTTTAAGTCCGTTATTTTCATGGAAGGTTGTACTTTATAAATTGTTTTAAATCGCCAAGAATCGTATAATCAATGCACTTAAACTTAACACAAAGTTATGGGATTTTTGAGGTGATACATGTCAAATTTAAAAACGGAATATAGTGGAATGGCGTACAGCAACACAGGAAAGCAGCAGGTCATTGTTTAATTGCAGAAAATTTAATTTCACACTAAGCGAAATAATTAAAACTCGCATAGTTTGTACACAACTGGCAGTTTTCCCGACAAAATGGGGTAAGGAAGGCATCACGTGATATAAAGATTTTTACTTTTATCACATTTTACTCCTATTTCCTTTCTGATTTATCAATTATCCAATTTTCCCCATATCAAAATTCGCCAGTAAAGACAGATTAAACATCGAAACTAAATTACAAATTCGACTAGTGAATTAATTTAAGATTTTAATTTGTAGAAGTTGTGCACAAAGTATACTTTTTAATGCAGTAATCTTTTCTGAAGAGCAGAAACAAGCATCGAGTAAAAGGAACCATGGCTATTATAAGATACATTTGGCAAACATTTGATAGTTCGAAGTAGCCACAAACTGATGATTAGGGAATCGGACATGACTAATCCATTAAGGTGTGAGCACGATAACAAGAATGATTTCTGCGGATAAGACACTTCTCATTAATCAAACAAATGATTGTTGTTACAAATCGAGAGATACTTTTAACAGATTATCGTCGTTATTTTTTTCTAGACATATTAACTAAGAAGCTAAAGTAAAGCAAAATAAAAAAATAAATCTTTACCAGCGGAAAAATAGTAATTTTTTTTTATGGAATAACACAAAGCTACGCTTACAAATAATTAAAATATTTCTATAAAAATAAATTTATCTCATTATATATTAAAGAAATAAAAATATACTTTTATTTCTTTATTTTTTCGATAAGATTTGAAATATATATATGAGTACATACAAATTTTTAACCAAATAGATCAAGATTAAGTTAAAAAGATGTGAAAACTTTGATATTATTCTGGAAGAGTATTATAGAACTTTGTAAATGTTGAAAAATTTGATATAACTCGGATACATTTTGAATAGAATAAATTTTCAGACTTTCATAAAAATACGAAAAAAAAAATATTCTAGATTGTTCGAATAGAGTAAGAAATTCATATAAAATTCAACGTTGCAAATATAAAACCTTGTAAGTGACCTATATTTTCCTGATAAAATCATTGGACAGAATCAAAATTAAACCGTTATAAAATATATATATATAAATTTTGATTTTCTTTAAGAAAAAAAAAGTATTAAAATTGTTTTAAAATCATTATAAATAAAGATTTTTTTCAGTCTTTCCAATTAAAGAAATTTTCCTGTAACTATCAATAAACTAGAAAGAAAAACACAAAAATCATAACGACTTAATGGTGGACAGATTTAAGGAAAAAAATGCAAGACACGATGATATTATTTAGCTTCTGTTTCTGAGTTTTTTTAAAGAATCTTTTCTAGTAATTGCGACCGAATTTTCGATCCGATTGAAAGAACAAATTGATCCGAAACGAAAGTTGGAAAAGGCGCAGATTTCTTTTTTTCTTCTTCTTTCTTTTCTTCTTGGGTTTTTGAATGGAAACTAAATACATTCCTCTGTGTCAAAAAATTTGCTATTTTGGCAAAGATCCAGAAATGAGCATTCACCTTTTCTATCACGTAATGTTGTCCACTTCCTCTTTGTTTTAACGTGGAACAAAGTCGAAAATAAAAGATAAGATACAGCTTTGAAGAACATATTTAATATTAAATGAATTTAATAATAAATATTCCTAGAATAGCAAAATTTGATTTCCTTGAATAACGTTCGATTAGGAAATTTGCGGTTTTCTCGCCATTCAGAGATAAACAATAATTAAGAAAACGGAAGAATAAATGAAAAATATTTTCTATTTTTCTATAAATAGCGAACTTTAAATATTCTTTAAAGTTAAATTAATTTATTAATCCTAAATTAACGATAATTTTTTAAAATTATTATTATTATTATTATTTTGTTTTCTTCTTATTAAAATTATGTGAAATATTTCATTGAGTAAATTAAATCTAATTCTGGAATAATATCAAACGAGTAAGTAAATCCATTAATTAATTATTTAAATTTGACTTTTTAATGTCATAATTCGAGTTGATAAGATTAATTTTTCAAAATCAGTCATAATTAATAGTTTATAATCTTGTTCTTAAAGTCGCGTGTTATACAATAAATATACACAAATAATTACAGATTATTTTCATTTCAATTCGAATTTTTAAAAATTAATAAAAGTTTTAATTTTTATATTTTTCTCTTCTTTATTTTTTTAATAAAATGATTATTTTTTATAACCATGTCTTCGAATTATATAGCCTATATATCTATTCCCAACGCGTTATTGGTTATTTTAAATTTAAACATCGAGCAATCGAAATGAAGAGATTTATTGAATTTTTATATTTTAGAAGATTTGAAAGAGAAATTTCCACGTAAAAAATTATGAAAAAATTCAACTTGTATAATTCACAGACGGGCGATTTATTAATAAAAATAATATCAACGTTATAAGAATTCTTCTCAAAATATGGAATTTTAAAGAAATAAAAGTATCGCATTTGCTATTCGTTAAAATATTAAAAATGCAAAAGATAATGCATACATAAGACCCGTTTCCTAATTTCATCTCCCGTTTGAATGGCATTTCTCTCGCTAAACGGACAAACGAAGTTAAAAATAAAAAATAAAATAAAAACTGTATTTATATTTAAAGAAATAATAATGTTATTAAATCTCTTGTTATTGATTCTGGTGAGAATTTTGATCGATTTCATTAACTTGTTTCGCATTAACCAATAAAATTTAAATAAATTTAAACTCATATTCATATAATGTACTGTACTGTACATTACATTGTATTTTATTTCCGTCAAATATTTGGCATTTTCGTAACGATAATGAATAAATTATGGATAGAAAATTAAGTAAATAATAGATGATACAATGTATAAGCTATTTCATTACTTTTCTTTTGTTAGATATTTTATTAGCAATTGCATTAGTGTTGCGCTATTTACTAGACTACTTTTTTTTTATTCGAATAAGATAACAAAGAGAAAATTTGTTTAGCAATTTAGATAATTAGAACAGTAACAAAACTCGATAAAGTACGAAGCTGACAATTCTCTCGTTTCGGTGATAATACTTTAAATGAAAAAAAAGAAAGAAGAAAAGACAACGATAACAAATTGATGCAGGATTCAGATTCATTATGAATTTCTCAATCCACGATTTATGATCTACATTTGATAAGGTTGAGAATTATAAATGTAAGAAAATTTTATTTTTACTCTCTTCGAAAATTTAGTTAGAGCTTTCCTCTTTTTGATGAAAAATAAATTTTTTTTTTTAGTAATTTAAGAAAAAGTCCATAGTTTAAAAAACTTCAGATGCCATTTAAAAAAGTGTTTTCGAAGCATTCAATTGCGAAACACAGAAAAAAGTGTAGAAGATTCTTTCTCAAGAGAAAACTAAATAGAAAATAGTAAGATATAACCTCTGATCGTAGATGAAGTAACAATTTAAATTTTATTTGATCAATGGTTCGAAGGATTTTTTTTAATGTTTAATAGTGATTTATATATAAAATAAAAATATTTAAGCTTGTATATGTTACTTATATAAAGCAATTTTCCAACATTATTTCTGTAATTTTTTTTAAAATTTTATTTACTAAATAAATCAAAAAGATAAAAAGGAAAATGTTCAATTCCTTACACCAAATTGTAAAGTTAATAACCGAGATTGAATTACCGTAAAAAATAAGTTTAAATATAATAAGTTACATTAAAATTTATATTTTTGAAATAAATACACTATATAAATAATCTTAGTTTTATAAAATATAATTTTCCAAAATAGAAAAACCTCATAGAAGAAATATAATGGTGGAATTTTTAGTGGTTTTCTTGCTACTCTCGTATCTGTAATACTTATCTGTGTCTATACAATCGAATGTTTCAAAGAAAACTCTTAGAAAGTTTGGATCCCCAATAGTTTCAAATGCAAGAATACGAAAAATTCTAGAATAATGACATGTATATTCAGAGAAGGTCAAGATATACTCGAATAAAGATGATCCCTGACAGGTGGAGATGTTTGTAACCAAGAATAAGAAATACAAACAATATACTGAACTTGTATTGGGAAACATGGAACTGGAGATGTGGAATAATAAGAATTCAGAGTTTAGATGCTGAATTGTTAAGAAAAGGTAAACATATGAAAAGAAGAAAAATGTATTTTTTGGTTTTCTATGTTGAAATAACATGAAAGCAAACTCGTTTTACAAAATCTTGAATTCAACCAAAATATTTTTAAATTAAATTTATAAACACACATTTTTAGAATTTATATTTATTTTAATTAATAATTTTTAGATTTTCAAATTAAAAATATTCTTTAGAATATTTTAAATATGAAAACTTTTCTAAAAAATTAAAATTAATAAATTTGGAAAACTTAAACAAAATTGAAAAATTAATAAATGCGTTTTTATTATTATTTTTTTAATCTTAAATTACAAATAAATTCAAAGATTACTTCGCCCAAAAATTTACAGATAACTTAATGCATTGTTGAAAGAATTTTAAATAAATATTAAATCTTTCATTGATCGTTATTTCTCTCCAGTAATTTTTCCCGAGAATTTAAAAAGTAACAAAAGAAATGAATATATAAAAAGTGTTTAAGTATTAAAAGCATGGAATTATTTAATTAATAAAATTCAAATTAAATATTTTCATTGCATTAATTAATTAAAGATTTTAAGACAAAATTTACGATTCATTAAAAACTTGGAGATATTACTAAGATGAATTCCGAAAAAAAAAAATTACATATATATATAAAGTGTTTCTGTAGAATGGAGATCAAATAAATAAAACAGTCGTTCTTAACAAGCTAACTCGATGACAACTTTGTGTACGTCAGTAGGGATCTCTTCAAGTGCTTAATTATATATCTAACAGACACTGGATAATACCGACACTGGACAAAAGGATGGAAAAATTGAGGGATTTCATTTGAAAAACAATAACAGTACGATGCGAAGCATTAACCAATCGATAAACAGGATGAAGTGAAGTGAGCTGAGAGTAATAGGGTTTTCTGGTTGACGGGAGCGTTGTTGCCACGATTTCAACCATCTTAGGACAAATCGGTAATATCTAACGTTCATTTAATCTACCGGGTATCGGGTAAATTTAAACGAAAAAGTTTTCAAGCAAAAAAGGATAGTTTTAATGTACAAACAAACTTTACACTTCTTACTTCAATATTTTAATATTTACATCTCTTTTCTCGTCTTTGGGATTTCTTGGAGATATTTGGATTTGTATCAAGCTTAGTATATTGTTATCCCATTTTATACGAATTCATGTGGATATTTTCAGTTCAGATTAGTTTTTTGTTACCTAGAGTAAAGTACTCTAAAAATGATTGAGAACCCTCTAGACGAGAAACTGGCTGTTGACGTCAATACCAGAAACTCTAAGATGGATGCGGCGTTAGTCGATTAGCAAGTGGGACAAACCTCCATAAGAACATTTTTTCTCTTGGTCTTGTCTTTTACAGGTATCTCGATCGAAAGTCAGGAGTTCTAAATTTATTCCCTCCCCTCGTCGTTATCGTTGCGCCATTTTAAATAATTTCCTGATCTCATCCTTCTCTAGATAAGTTTCAATCTGAAAAAAGTGTACACTTCTTATCTATATTTTATAGGTGTAACTTAAAAGAACATGTCGTATAAAAATAAAAAACACGGGTCAACCTGTTTTTCTACAGTGCCCATTCTGGATAGTCGTTTAGACTTAATCGACAACATGTATCAGACTTCACAGTTGAGGAGAGAAGATATCTGGAAGTTTCATTTGTTGCTGATTGTGTTGATTGCACTTTCGTTTCTCCATTAAGAAAAATTTCTTCTTGCTATATTGTCTTAAAATGGATAAAAAATTGCTTAGGAGAAACTAAAAAACTGTAATTGTCTAACAGTTTTCTTTATTTATATGCTTTATCTTTCTTGAATTGCCAAAGGAATAATTTAATTTAAAAATTTCTTTCAAAAAATTTAAATTCTCAGATTGAATTTACTTTTTTTGAGAAAAATGAGATTTTTAGACTTTATAGAGCACAATAAGCTATCCAGTTTACGTTTTGACTTGATACGTGATGAGGATTGACCATTGTGGATTGAGGAACGAATCCCTTTTTGTTTTCGAATTCCCTATGGATTCCGATCTGGATCTCTACGGTGGCAGAAGAATTGCTTTCCACGCCGATGTATGACCACAAATTTAAATTCTTACCATAAATTTTATTTTCACTCAAAAATTCTAATTTATTTTATTAAATTCTCTGATAATGATGCGTATCCAATTCTTGGTCTTCTTGTATACTCTATCATTACAATAAGTATAATTTATTTAAAGAAGCTCTAGTCCGATGGAAGTGTATTAGATTATGACATTTTATAAATCAGGACAGATTCTATAAGTCTAAATAAGATTTGTTTATATCGATTAAGTAGTTGAATTAAACAAGGAAAGATCGTTGACCTCAAGTGTCAAACCACATCTAAAGAGTAACAAACATAAAAAGGTCGATAGACAAAGAAAGAGAAAGAGGGAAAAAAAATGTTGGCAAGGAACAACTAACGAGTTGGCAACGTTAACAAGGGAGGACGGGTGAAACAGCGCGACGCACTCCGCCTCCTGCCGTTCAGAGCAGTAAACATGTTAAGATTAACTCCAACAGCAAAATCAGCAAGAGTGGTACTTGGACTGCAAGTTAGAAGAGGTTGGGTTGAAGGTAGTGTTAAGACAGACTTGTTCATCTGGACTTGACTTGTTTCCAACATAAGTTGTCGGACTGCTGCTGCTTTTTGTCAATCGTTAGCTCCATCTTAGTTTTTGAAAACTAATAAATTGAGAAATAGAAGTTTTAATTTCCAATTTATCGGTTTCTCCTCTAAAAATTTCTTTTAAAATTCTTTTTCTTATAATTTTTAGCAAACATTCTGCTAAATATATTATACAAAATTTTCTAATTTCCACTATAATTTTATATTGCAAAACTTATGCTAAAAAATTCAAATGCAGAATTTAAAAACATTTAAGCATCCTAAATTGTCCTATAGCGAAGTCTGTATTTTCTTGATCGCACTTCAAGAAGTTCTTATTCGTAAATAAATCGATATTTTTGTAATTCTACAAAGTTTAATTCCTTATTTTAATATATTAGCGTTATAAGTTTGCTTCATACCTCACGATTTACTTAGCTGTTTAATATAATCAAAGATATGAATAAATTAAGCTAAACGTTTAAAATCACATAAATTATCGAGTATTGACATCATCATTAATTCTTTCTGCTAAATGCATCATATATCTTATTGTTCTAACTTAGTATTGGTAACAATGTCTTTTCTGAAAGATTAAATAAGAATATTTTATGCAAGAAAACAATGGTTCGAGACTATTGGGAATCTTTACGCAAAGATGAACTCGATTTCTATCAACAATAAATGCACACAACACTACTTCTAAAGAGAATAGCAACAAATTAGCTAGAAAAAAATTATCTAATGCATTGTTTACATTCGGTATATGCGTGTTATAATTATTCTTCATTAAACAAAGTAGTATTTTGTATCATAATTTAAAATATGTTCTCCATTTTTCAAATTTTAAATTTGAAATTATAATTGAATTAAATGTATAAAATGCAGAATTTATTCTTATTATAAATTATTTACTTTCCATCGGACAAAAATTTTTACAGGAAATCAAAGCCAAGATAAGATAAGAAAAGAAAAATTTTAAGTTTATCACTTTTAGGCAGCAATTCAATTCAGAAAATGTATATTAATGGCTAAAACGACTTTAAAATTTTTATAAAATATTAAAAAAATAAAAAAAAAATAAAATTAAGACGACAATTTTTATATTATATTACGGAGAAGTCGATCAATCTTCGGTTATATGCAGACAAGAATAAATCATACCAAGAACCGTTATTAGTTATCTTGATAGGAAAAAAAAATAATCCGGATGAGATGGAATATTTATCTAAACGCTATGGTTTTAATAGTTTTCGCATCATCTCTCAATCCACTGTTTTCATATTTTCATAAATATGAACAGAATAACTTTGTTGAAACATTGCTTCTTTTCTTCATATGGATTTTCCTGGTCGACGGCTAATGTGCCTCCAATCTCTATTATTACTTTGAGTAGTCGATGATATTTTGTTCCGAAACTATCCACAACCCTCTTGTTTTTCTCTATTCTAGTCTCTCTCTTTTTATATAAAATTGGAGAATTTTTTTTTATAATAAAGCTCGAAAATTGGTTTCTTTTAGTAACGATCAAACAAGAATTGGAAAGAGAGATATTGTTTTCTAAGTGATTTTTTCTGCAATTATAACACTTTAGATTTGTTAACTTGTAAAAAGAAACTGTTCTTGTTATCAATCATAAAGCTCGATGCAGATCATTTTTCTCTTTCTTAAAAAAAAATATATATATTTTAAAAGATATATCTAGACTTTAAAAGGTTTTTAATTACTTAAATATTTACTTCAGTATTTTTAAAAATTTTATATTTTGTAAAAATCGTTTCAACTTGAAAGAGATTATCGTAGCAGAAAAATAAAAATATAAATCTATCTGTTTTATATAAAATTTCAAAACAATTTGGGTAAACTATACCAATTACTATAATAAGCTATAAGAATTTTAGTTATAGTTTATTACTGAAAACTCTATAAATATATTTAATGGATTTTTATTTTAATTTAAGGCTTGTAATGTTTCAAATATTTCATTTAAATGCAATCTTATTATTGTATATATTACGATTGAATAAAATTAACAATTTGATAAACGTGGATTCACTAAACATATTGTCTCCAATTAAAAATAGACCAGTTTTTAAGTAAGAACAGTAAAATTAACACACAAAAGACTAATAAATTGTATTTCTTTGCATAATTAGAAACAATTTTTATACGATTTTAAAGAATTAGTGAATGTATGAATATAAAATAAATTTACTAGGAAAAACTATCCGCATATTAATTAAAATTAATTATATACATATCCGGTTACTAGATCATTTTTTACAGATTCATCATACTCTGGTAAATTTATTTAACAATAATTGCATAATACAGAAAAAAAGGCAATATATTTGTTTATAATTAAAATTAATGTCGAAATTTTTCGAAACGTGTTTAAAGATGAAAATTGAATCTCTGATACTTAACTTGAGCAGTGTATGTTGCATATAAAAACATCATTAAAAAATCTTTTTTTTTTAAATTATGTTTAAATTATACACTGTAAATAAATATAAAATGAATTGTTATCAGTTCATTAAACGTTTATTTTTCAAAAATAAATATTTTGAATTTTCGCAGTCTTTATGAAAGTATAAAGTAAATCTTTGCTTTTGAGAAAACATTATCAAATTGCTTCTGTTATATACTTCTAGTTGTCAACACCGTCAAACATAAATCTTTTGGTGGTGCGTGGCCATCTTTATAAAGTCTTCTACAATTTTATTTGGATATGAGAAATGGATAAATGCGAAATATTTGTAAAATATAGATAGACCCTATTTATAGTGCAAAAATATTCTCATTTTTGAATGTTTTTATGGAGCAGGTAAATCATTATTGCAACGATCTTTATTCTTTAAAAAATATCATAAAATTGCAGTTTATTGCATTACATTTCACGACTAATTGAAATAAATATTTCCTTGACACTCATCCTTAATGCAAAACATTTTTTTTTTCGTGGACGTATAACTTTGTATTGAGATAATACAGTTAATTTAAACTAATTTTTTTCCTTTTGTTTTCTGCCAAAAACTAAAATAGGCACGGAGAACCGATGGATTTGTTATTTCGAGTTCTTTAGTAATCATTATTCCAATCTTTATTTTTTAAATTTCACTTCATGTGCTCGATACATTGCTTTGTAACTTTAAAACATGCAAAATTAATTTTTACGTGTACTCTGTAAACTGCACTTATTAAGTACAGAATATTTCCTAATATTTTTGTAAGGAATAAATTCCTGAATGGGAATATTCTATCGCGTATTGAAAGGCAGATTCTTGCCCTGGTCGAATAATCACTCAATAAGAAATTCTCTTAATGCCTTCCAAGGTTGGAACTCGTTTAGTAAACTCACGACTTTTTAGGAGTAGGACTCAATTTTCTTACGAATAATGACGAAATTTTATCTCGAGGAAAAAATTAAATTCAATTTAGAGAAAAATAACTAAAAAATAATAAGATATACTATTCCTCTTTTCTGTATGTACTGGTACTTAGGTCTAGCTTTGTAAAAGTAAGTTATGTTATATTTCGTCATCATTTTTATAATAGCCAATGATTACTTCGGATAAAATTTATTCATTTTTCCTATTTATTGAAAAATGATACCAATTGTAAAATAATTTATCATTAGTCTACTTGCAATTTTATTTTGCGTTGTTTCAAGGAATATAGAAATTAAATAAAATGAGCTAAAAACGTGAAAGTAAATACAATAATTATTTTTCTCTCCTTCAAGCTACATTTTAAAGCCGCTCTTCCTGGTTATTTTTTAAAAAAGTGTCTACATTAACTATTAAAATCATCTTAAAAATACTCATACATCTGAATATTAATTTAAAAAATATATTTTTTGAAATATTTAGCATATAATTTACATAATATTCTATTATTTTAACTGTTACATATTTAACTAATTTGTATTTAGTTAATTAAAATTGATTAAACATTCATTGTAACACTATAGCGTATTTCCAGTTAATTAATTTTATATCAGTTTTACTAAATGTATTTCGGTAGCATATAATCTTTTGTATTATAACTATATTTTTAAAAAAGGAATAATTGCTATTCATTATTGGAAACAATTGCGCAACTACAATAATTACAAAGAACCGGCAGAAAATTAAAAAATGATTAAAAGAAAATTGATTTTTAATCATATTACATTTAGTAAATGCGCTATTTCAGTTCATTTCAATGATTTATCTTCATTAGCACCTAATGAAATATTATTTACTCAACATATTCAATTAATAAATTAAGTATGTAAAGAAATAATCTGTGGCCAGGTTTTATAATTATCATTTACAAAAAAAAAAGTAATAAAGTAACAATAATTCTTCGTATTCGATATTAAAATATTGGCCAACATTAACTGGATATTGCCTAGATGGAATATTTAATAACATCCTTACATCCTGGAGCTATTTATTATTTTAATCTTGTTTTCATACTTGAAGCAATTAGGAAATGTTTAAATTAATCAGATTAACATTAAAAGAAGAGAAGAAAAATTTAAGAATATTTTATTATTATGGAAGAATACTTTTTAGAGTATTCTTCTCTTTAAAAGCCTTCGAAAATCGAAGAGAAATAATTAGAAAATAATTAAAATGGTTTAAAATTTAACGAAGTTGAATGTATCGAATATGAAAATGAGATTCGTGTTTAATTTACTAATTAAATTATTGTTGCCATAATGCAATTTCTAATTTATAATTAAAACTGTTTAAATGACATTCGAATCTTGGATTATATTTTTTGATTAGAAAAATCAATTAAAAATGATCGAAGAAAAGAAGCAATAAGTTTATTAATTTTAGAATATATTTTTTTAATTTTAGAAAAATGAAAATGGCATACGAGAAGGGAAATAAAGAAAGAGATCTGTTATCAATAAAGATTGAAAAAGTACTTAAAATGCCGCTTCTTGAAAACGCTACAAGCAAACTAACAAACTTAATTACTCGTATCTTGTTTGCTTCTGTAAGAGAGTCATCCAAGATTGTCTCTGATACCTTTTACAACAGTCACGTTCATTATAAGTTTTACAAGTTGATGGATTCGTAAATTCCAAGAAGTAGACTTCAGAACGAATGATGTTCATTATGTTTAGGGTTTAGAAAACTACAAAACTCTAAACGCCAATTAGTGTGAAACTCCTAAAATACAACAAAGCTACTTTATCAAAGAGAAATTTTTGAAAAAGTTTTTTTTTAATATTTTACGTATAAAAACGTCGATTAGACTAATTAATTATATAAAAACATTTAGTCAATAAGTGTATTTACGTATAATTGACTTTATCTGAACGTCTCACTGTTTCTACTTACATATATTTGTATGCTACATGTATTATTGATTTGAAATATAACTTTGTGTTTTCTAAAGTAATTAAATTTATCAAATTAACGTAAAAAAGATGAAAAAATTTGGCAACATTTTAATATTATAAATAATATTATTAGTATTTTATTCATTTTATAATGTTCAAAAATCTTGAAAAATTATATGAAAAATTATTAAAATAATATAAAATTTAAACTCTATATTTTTTCGTATGTTTATATATATATATATAGTGTTTTATGCTGAATAAAATACCTGACAAGAAGAAATATTTAGTCCAAAGATAAATGAAACATCGAAGAATATCTCAGACAAGACAAACCGAGCGAAAGTTTTGTGCATCTACAAAGAAACGAAAAAAAAAAAAACAATATTTTTTGGTGCGCACACGTCGAAAATCGGACAGGTCAGTTGTCACCAGAGCACAATAAAAGGAACGTATCCTAGCAACCACATCTTAAGATTTACAATCCAGCTAAAGTGAAAAAGAAAATAGAAAAAAATTTACAGCAATGATAATAAATGGAGAAAGAAATCCTTAAAAATGTTTTGTAAGTCATCTTTTGCGGTTTTTTTTTTATATCTCGTTTAGAATTTAATATATTGTTTGGGTTTTCAAACGCACCGAATAAATAATAAATAATAATAATAATAATAATAAAATTTGTTTAATGCTTAAAATTCGTAGGAAATTTTATAATTAATTTTAGAAAAGAGACGTTTGATGATTTTCCTGGTAATCTCCATTCGATTCAAAAGCCATCAAGTATATTGACGCTCCGGCGGTGGTCCGTTTATTCTTATAATAACCCAGCGGTTCTCAACGTGATGCCGAGTGGTTTCCATCAGAACCAACCTTGAGCCAAGATTCGAGTCATGTGACCGGACCCAACTGATCGATGAGATTTTAATGACGCTACAATCCGTCACTTAAGGTCTAAAAAGAGAGCAGGAAGACTAACCGCCGAGGTCCGTTTAACCTCCATACTCCTACGTCTTCACCCTTAGGGAGCTGCTACTGCTGTGCACAAATATCCACTTTTTTGTCGTGTATAAAAGCCGGAACGATTTAAATTACAACTCTGCTTTTTATTCAGCTTTTAATTAATTACTCAAACGGGTTATTTAAAGCCTCTATGTAAAAATGTTTAATCGTTTATACGCGTGTTTGCCTTGTGCCAGAAAGATAAAAATACGCTTTAACACGATAATTTTTCTTATAAAATATTTAAAGCGGTAGTTTACTTTGTGAAAATTGAATAAAAAATTTATCAATAAACATTTGGTTATTACACAGTTTAAGTATATAAAAGTAACGATTTTTCTGGTATTTTTGTATGCCATACATATTTAGATCTTGAAAATTATGTCGTGGCATGATAAATTTACAAAATATCACTTTTCGTCCACGTGAAAAATGATATTTCACGTATAAATTATAGGTCTATACAATATATCATTTCTTCCTGTTTTATGTTTATGTTTACTGTGTGTGCAAGCTAGAAACCATATTATATTAATTTTATTTTTTTATATTTTGTACTTCAGCCTGTAAGTATTAATACTACGTGATCTCTTTTTTGTATAAGAACAAACGAGATGAATTTTTTTCCACAGAAACGTATCATTTTCTACAAGTTAAATGAAAATGATCGATCATATATCGTAATTTATAACTTATTTACATAAACATATCGTGTTTTAAACAAATTACATAAACATGATTAATATACTAATGTATAAAAACACGTTTTTTTAATATTGATATATTAAGTAAGCTTAATTAATTTTTTTAATAAATTAATTTATTATTGAAGCGTTACTCATTTGAATTTTGCTTAGAAACGTATGTTTGAATTTCATAAAAATTGATATTTATTGCATTATAAGAACAGAAAAATAAAATTTATATACATTTTTTAAAAGAAAAACTTGTAATGAAATGTTTCCGTAGAAAACAAGAGAAAGAAATAAACTTTGCAGACAGAATTATTAAAAATTTATACTGTTCAAATATTTTTTAAAAATAAACTATTATTTTAGAGAATAAATAAAGTAGTAAGCTTAAATTGAAAAGAAAAAAAAAAATATATTTTCAGACTCTTTTCTAAAATCACTTTAATAATGAGTAAGAAAAAGTAAAGATTGATCATCTCAAAATGAATTATTTTCTGTATAACTTTACATTATAAATCAATTTTAAAACCAGACAACTGTATTATTTTTGTCTTTTGCAGAGATTCAAATTTCCGACGGGAATTTCCATTTTAGACGTAAAACCGAAACAGAAATGATTTACTTTTTTTAAAAAAAATTAAAAGAAATAGGCGCGTCCAGATCAGTTTAAAAATAGAATTTCTAAATCTGTTATAAAATATAAAAACTAGAATATTTACATGAAAAAAAAAGAAATAAAAAATATGAAGAAACAAAAATGCACTTTATATGATTAAACTTCGACCGTTTGGTGGAAGTTTCGCCCAGTTTTTCCCCCTTCTTTTTAAATTTGAAAAGGTGCAAAATATAGAAAAAATTATATTAATACGTAATAAAAACATGTATTCGATTTGAAGACAAAGTCTGATGTTTTCGATGGTATATTGAAGAGAGTAAAGATTGAAGAATGGTCAGTGCTAGTAACATTCGTCATTCTAATTTCCAGATAATGTCAAAGCATATGTCGTTTGATGGATGCCGAAAATGGAAAGAAAGGAACCGTTTAGATGATATCGGAAGAATAGGCTTACAAGCAACTTCTGTGTGACAAATGCTTCGCGCTTTCGGTTCAAAGTCATTTTGTCACAATCTATCCTCTAAATCGAACTTTTCCTATGCCCATTCCCTTTCAACCTACTTAAATTTCCTCCTCATTTTATCTTCGGGAAAAATTGAGTTTCCAAGAAGAAAATATTTGATAATTATACGATAAATTATACATAACCAAATTCCTTATCGCTCGTAAAAATTTTATACCTTTATCTACTTGAAAAATAAAGTTTCCAGCTATAATTACTTTGATTTCTCGAAAAAAACTGATTATATCTTTTTATTTTTCTAATACCTAAACTATTTAGTTTTTTTTTTAAAAATAATTAATTCTTGTATTTAATTTTGGAACGTTATAAAACAATTTATAAATTTTAATGGCAAACAAACAATAATTAACTTCTATAAATTATACGATTGGCATACGAATTTACTTTATCATATAAAGAAAATACAGATTAATTATTATAATTGTGGAACAATTATATATACCTGCATTTAGGAGAAGGCTAAGGAGCATTTCTCTTGACTAAAAATTTGTAATAAATACTTAATTCGTGATTTTCTGATGGTTAAATAAAGAAAAAGTAAATTATATATGTACAACTCCTTTATATTTATCTAAAAAAAGTAATTTTATGCATTAACTTACTTCCGATATCCTCTTTATGATGACTCCTGGGTATGCCACTATGCATTTATGTTTGTATAGTAATGGTATTTATTTGGCAATGAATGTATTGCTGAATATTATACATTTATTCGCCGAAGATACTTTAAAAAATTTTTCAAAGTTTGTAAAATATAAATTTGAATAAGCATTGTTAAATATTTTCTTCTAAGTTATCAATAGCAACTCGCTACTTAAAAATTAATTCTGTTCAGAAATGAGGCATCATTCTTGAAATTTGTATAAGAATCTGGTCATCTAACTTTATTCTATCTTAGAATTTACATTCGCCCCGAGTCATGCTTATACTTTTTGATATATATTTCATATTTTAAATCTCTTTTTTACAATCAGAATCACTGTCATTCTTCTCTTTTTTTCCCCTAGTATAATCTGATTTTAATGAACGAGTCTCGTTAAATGTAAACTTTGCTTTTTCTGTTTTAAAATAATCTAAAATAATAAAATTTCATATCTAAACCTCGTTAAATTAATATATAAATAGTTAAAATATGCTATTTATGTCGTAATTTTTTAAGAGAACTTAATAGTTTTCCTCGTCATCGACCAGAATATGTAAATTAAAAATGTTCGAAAGATAAGGAGAGTGGTAGAAGGAAAGTGTAAAAAAAAGATGGTAGAAGGGGGTGATGCAAAAGCAAAATGTCATTTATCTTCATCACCAAATACGCTCGAATAATCTTTTCGTGTCTGAAGAGCAGCTGAAAAGACGACAAACTAAACGAACTTGTAACTACATCATTAAAATAGTCAACTAATTACTGTCATAAATTTTATGCCTTTCTTTTTTTAATGACATTGACGTCGTACGCGAGTTTGTGCGACAAATAAGATAGCTTAAGTGTGACAAAAAAAAAAAAAAAAAGCGAATTGTCTTACCTTACACATAGGTCTATTTAGAAAAGGTGTCATTTATTTGAGAGAAAATGAGAGTTTCTGTCTCAATGACTTTTTCTTCGATGATCTAAAATGACAATTCTTTTATATGTGTATATATCAATGGAGGTAATACAGTAAATCATTTAAGATTACGTTTTGCCAATGTTGGACCAACTTTTAATGATTCCCTAATATAAAATTTAAATCAACATTAAAATACATATATACTGTAACATCGTAAAAAAACGAATATATTAAATATACTAATTTTAAACTGTAATTTAGAGAAATTTTTAAACGGTATTCGCGTAACTACTTAGATTATAATTTAAATTGTTTATTGAAGTTTTAATTAAACTGTTAATTATTTTTCTATGCTAAAATATATATCTAATTTGGCATGATTTGATTTACCCCACCCGATTACGTCATAAAAGAAGATTAATTCGCAATTTAAGGTCATCTTTTCTAGTTCACGGAGTACATTTCGCATTTATTGCTTCTAAAGTGATTAATAACTTTATAATCTATGGAAAACTGTAGCTATGACATATGAATATTGTAATATGTCAACCGTGTGAATAAATAATGAGATACTTATCAAAATGGTTAATTCACAATTTATGTTTAAACGTGAAATTGAAAATAAATATTGAATAATTTTTCGTTATATTTATCTTTAACATAAATTTATATTTATTTCTATATTTATAGAGAAAAAAAATTTATTTATTAATATGATATTTAATGTTTAATCATCAAACTTTCTCATGCGATGAAATTAAATGCTAATGCAAAATAAACACATTCTAGATTTACAGGATGTACTGTATTTTAATTTATGACACTAATCAACATTATTAATAACTAAGCAGCATAATGCTCTCGTAAACTTCGCAGTTATATTTGACAATTTCTCATCGAGCACTGTAGATGGTAGAGACGTTCGGTTTTATTTCGATATGGTTAATGAGAAATTCTCGTTTTTTATGTGTCAAAGGTGATGTCTTTGCACAGATCACTGTAATGGCATCATTACTGAGGCCAAAGTTCTCCAACACATCTTTAGTTCTAGAAACAGGAAAAAGTCATTTCGAGCGGATTTCTGTCATCGAAATCAACGAATGTGATCTAGAAATGTTCTTCCATTCTCTCTTAACTTTCATCTTTCTTATTCTCCCAGAAAAATAACTTCTGGATAGTCTTTCTTAAATCCGATTTCCGAAGATTTTTCTAACCTTATTATGTAATTTTATCCGTTTACCCATTTATATAACTCAAGCTTAGCTTCTTTCTAGCATAAATATAATATATATATATTATCACAGAATCATGATTATTAGAAAAAAACTTAAATTTGTGTGAGGTAATCACAGAAACATACAAACAAGTTTTTGTAACGAAGGTATTTTATTTATTAATTTATCATATTAAAATTTTGTTTGGATTAATTCAGACTTAACTCAATTCAAAACTGAAAATTCACTATCGAATTAATTTATGTTCAAGCTTTCGTTAAGAAAAATATTCACAATAATAACAAAGAAAAATTGACTTCAACCGAAACGAAAAATAATTTTTGCAATAGAAAGTTTACTCTTTTCATAGAAAAATATCATTAGAAAGTGGACGTAATAATTTTTACTTAAATTCAATTATGTTTTTCGATCACGGTTATAAAACATATCAAGAATAGTCTCTGTAGATACTTCACGAGACAATTTGTATTTATATAACGCAAACATTCATATCTTTCTAACCCTTCGATGTCGGAATGTCTTTAATTTGTGTTGACAATGGCTTATCTCTATTTATTTTGAGAGTGACACAAGGATACAATAAAGCAAACCAGCTGCAGATAGATCTTTTATTGTTGACTGAATTCTTGGAAGAGTTGTTTCGAGAGTGGTACATCCTTCAGACTGCTTTCCCCCTTTTCTCTTGCCCTCGTCTATGATTATTGATTATAATATTCTTTTTGTATCTTATCTGATTTGTTTGGTTAAGCGTCCTTTGTCGATATGTTCATTTGAATATTCTCAAAAGACTTTCTATTTATCGTTTTGTCTCAGTTTGTATACGGATATTTAATTTCATTTCGCCAGCATTCGAGACATTGGTAAACAATATTTTCAATGTCTTAATTAATTTATTAAAAACATCTTTTAAATTAAGAAACATCTTAATAGAACCGATGGTTAAACTATTCTGGATAATGACTAGAATTTATAATTAACGAAATTTAATTTTAAAAATGATAAAAATTGGTTTAATCTATATAAACTTTTAAAAATATATATTTCTTTAGCATATTTAGAAGAATTTTTAATCAAAGAAAACCGCAAATAGAAATGTTAAGCAAATTAAAGATGAAAGGACATATAATGAAACAAAAATATTACGAAATATAGCCCAGACAGTGAAGCCAATTAACAGGCTTGTAAAAACAGACAAGCAAAACAAGATGTAGCAAGATAAACTTCGCTAGTACCTTCAGATGTTCTTAGTAAAAAACAGAGGTTATAATTCAATTAAAGAATCTGAATTGATATAAAGTGTTACTAAAACTAAGAAGTATAATTTTCGAATATACTGTACTTCAATTTACACACATTTTCAACACGAGAGAACGAATCACATTAAGAAACAAGGAGAATATAAACAAACAATAAACATAAAAAAATAACTATATCTTAAAAAGACTAGCATATAGAAAAGAAAAATGATAAACAATCCAATAGCTGTAAGAAGGAGTAAGACAACAACATAAAACACGAATAGAATTCAACAGAGAAGCAAAGCCTTGGCTCTCTAACCAGATTATACTAGACCAGTGCACTCGACCGTGAAGACGACATTGGTTGCAGCTATCCTTGGGGATTTACTCAACATTACCGCATCCAAGAAAGCATACGACAACTTTCGTTGTCCTAAGTATTCTTTTGTTTCGCTGTATCATTTAAGGTACACCGTAAGAGTGGATCCATGACATACTTTCCCACTTCTAACAACTTTAACCTCTACTTGGATCTCTAGTCTCGATAAATTGAAACTTCTTGATGACTATTCCGGAAGTTATGTTTGGAATCTAATTTACGCTCAATTTACCCTCGACTTTTTCAGAACAATTTGTCAGCTGCTTGCAAACTTCATTCATTTCCATGTAACAAACTTTTTTCTATCATTAATACATTTTTACTAGAAATAAACAAAATTCTATACAGAAAACTATTGAATAAAAATTTGATATAAATTAAAAACTTGAGATTTAGCTTATTATGTTAGAAAAAGAAAGTCTTTTTAAAACAAAAGAAAAACGAACTTCTTCAGAACTTACTTGCAGACTTAATTTGCCAGATAATCAATTATGATTCCAATAGAAGTATAGATACACATCGATTTGCAGAATAAAGATTGAATATTGATAATCAAGAAATAATCTTGCTCGGCTATCGATCTTTTCTCAAATAAAAGAGAGAAATGATCGAGATAATCGCACGAGTTCTGAAACTTTAGCTTAAAAATATAACCTAACATTAACTATGTTAGGTTATATTTTTAATATAACCTAACATAGTTAATGTTAGGTTATATTCGTCTATAATCGTTTAATATATATATAATTATATCATTTAAAACTCAAAGCATTGAGTTAAATTCAAATTAAACAGATGGAGATTTTTCTCAAATTGCGTAAATTATCTCTACTTGTTACGTTCTGGCACAATCAGGATTTTGATACTTCGACAGCAATATAATAGAAGTAGGTTGCTTTATAAGACGGTGTTACCTTATTTCATAGCACTAAAGCTTATCCTGGTAGCTTTATTGTTCTCCTTCCACCTTGGGTTATAACAATAACTATTACTAGAGAGAAACATGAAAATGTCGTCGTTAACCGTACTGTTAAATCGTCATATTGGCTGTACAAAGTATGGTTGTTGACTTATACTACGTGATTATATAGCCGAAATCCGATCCCCGACTACCTCTTCATGACCTGTAATAGTTGCAAGTAGCTAGTCAACTAGTTTAATCTGAAGGAAAAAGGCCCGTAGACGTAATGCACTTCATTTTGTAAGCGAGCACAGCATTATCAAATAATTTGAGGTTAAGATCTCGGTCATTCTGATTTAGTTTTCATTAAAGAAGTTATTCGGTACTTGCAAAACTTTTATCGACTTAATTCGTTGGCTATGACAATATTTAAAATAAAACTAAGAGATAAAAATGCTCAAAGAATACTTAATTTTCTTAGAGAATTTATTCTTCCAATTCTCATACTTTGTTAGTAAAGTTGGTAACAAAAATAAGAAAATTGCAATTAATATATGAAAATTTGAAATTTAATTATTTAATTATTTATGTAAAAATTAAATCAATGTAAAGTTAAACAAAGTTTACCAATTATTTTAAATAAAATATAGTCTAATTATTATTGAAGTACACTAAACAGAAAGTACTATTACGATTTTGAAATATTAAAGCTATTTATTAAATTATTTATTACTTAATGTACGATAAGCTTTTAAAGAAAACGAAATATATATATATTAGCAAATATATTTAAATATTTCATTAATATAAGTATAACAATACACGAATTATATGTTTAGAATATCACTTTCCTATAATAAAAACGTTCTTCAGGTATAATTATAAATTCAACCAATTATATGCACAAATGTGTAGACACACAGACATCGGTTAAATCCAATTGAGCCACCTTCAAGTTACTTTTACTTCAGTCATCTAGACATGAATCTTTCATGAAAACAATATTCTGTCTAAATAAATTATGTAAACAAAAATAAAATAAAATTAAGATTCTGTAAATTTTCTGCATATTTCAAAAAATATGCACATTAGATTGTTTATTTATTTATTTGGATACTTTAGTCGATTCTCTCGTAAACTGGGATGCTAAATTAGGTAATTTCAGAACTGTTTATTGACAAAATATTTGCTTTAAAATATATAAGATAAAGAAAAGAATAAAGATGATTTTAAAATGTTTGATAAATAATAAAAATATAATTTTTTATTTAAAATATTAGCATATTTATACTCGTCTATACACTACTTATGATAAAAACCAAACACAATAATTGTGATTACTCGTTTAAAATTTATATAGCCTATAAGCATTTCTAACAAAATGAAATCGTATAAATTCACAAATAAAAAAAATGTAAATAAATATATATTTTAATGATAATTTTCTCTTTAAAAATGAAGAATACAATTATCTTCACTAATTAAATTTTTAAAA
Source organism: Centruroides sculpturatus (assembly GCF_000671375.1). Lineage (NCBI taxonomy): Eukaryota > Metazoa > Arthropoda > Arachnida > Scorpiones > Buthidae > Centruroides > Centruroides sculpturatus. The sequence continues at coordinate 87,188 of NW_019384961.1, read as the reverse complement.
CGTTGAACTAAAAAAAATAATGTTACAATTCGATGAAAAATAAAAGAAATAAATAAATAAGCTTATTTAGATAACAGAATAATAAAATTTGCATATTGTTAAGAATTTGAATTAACCTTATAACTAATTCAGAAATAACAAGTATCGCTTCCAATTTAAAATTCTAAATAAAGATTTATTAATAAATATTTATGTAATTAATAGACTATATTAAAATAAAAAGAAACGAAATATATTATTTCATTTTCGTTGTATTTCATGAAAATAAAGTTAATATTAATAAACTAAATACAGGAATAAAGCCGCATTCATTTTATAAGAAATCTTTAAACCGATAAAAGATTGAATGCGATTAAAACAGTTTTATTCTTTAAAATTGTGATTTTCTAATTAAGTTGTCTAGAAACTAATTAAGGTCTTTTTTGACTTTACAGGATTATAAATAAGATTAAGCTGCTTTCTGTAATATTCATTGAAAGAATGTTGAGAAAAATAATTTTTTTTTCTATCGTTCGAATGTTGTTTATCACATTTTAAAATATTCTTAAATGTATTTTAATTATTGATGGAAGATGTTATTCGATAAGTTTAAGAAAAAAAAACAATTTTGACATTATAATTAATGGAGAATGACAAGCTAACGTTTTATACGCATTTCTTACAACGTTTTATTTGGATGTGTGGCCATTTTAAATTAAACAATGTTTTCTAATATTAAATTTTATATTGCAAATTTGAGTTTTGGTTATTTTTATTAACTCCATTTTTCATTTCCAAATCTTGTAATTTATGCCTATTGTGAATTTTGAATGTACCGTTTTGTTTACTAATAAGAATTTTAATTCTGATACTTCTGTTTTATTCTTTTCATTCATATTCAACGAATTCTCTTTCTTTGTGCTGTTGGTTCTTCAAAAATTGCTACGATTTATTCGCGCTGCTACTTAATTTAAGCATTTTCCACAGAGATTTCTTTTAGAATTTGCACTCTGTGGTAAATTAAGTTAAACAAACAGAATCAGAAAGCAAATCATCGTTTGACAATGCCGCTTTCTCGGTTTACTTTCAGTCTCAAATCCAAAATATTGCTAAAATATTATTGATGGAAAAAAAAGATTTATATGGAATATTTCTATATATATATTTACGTATATTTTCTTGAATACAGTATTCTGACGTTGAATTAAATTTCAAACGTTATAGTTCTTATAGGTTTGATCAAGACTTCTTTTGAACGTCGAAAAATTTGACTTTGCTCTCAGAGTATATAAATTTGAATGGATAAAAATTGAAGAATGGGAATATCCAGTTAAATGAAATTCTTTGCTTGACTGATGATTACTTTTGAAGAAAAGAATTGTTTATTTTTCGTATTCCATTTTATAATATAATCTGGTACATAGTGCGTGCGAATTGCATGGTGTAATTTTTCAGAATAAGTAACACTGTTCAAGCCAGAAATATTGTATAAAACTTTTCAATTTTATAATTAATTAAAATTTCAGATAAGAACAAATAATAAATTTACTTTCATCTTACTATTTTGCCGACAATTAATTATATACTTGAATAAATTTAACTCACTTAGCAGAATTACTGTAATATGGAAATATAATTATCGCGCTATCTATAGAAAAAGCACAGCTTCTATGGATTATAAGTATTCTATATCACTGGAATTCTCCACGAATAGAAACATAATTAATTATATTCCATTATCACAATAAATACTGCTAAGTGAACTAAACTTTATCACGAGTGCATAATTATATCAAACTCTACCGCTTCTAATAAAATAAAAGTAAATAAGAGAAATAAAAAATAAATAATTTATTCTTCTATAATTCTGATCACAATAATAAGGCCAAAAGAATACATATAATTATCTTTATTTCTAACTTTCCAACATGTCTAACATAAAAGTAAGTTATATTCAATTAATATAATGAGTATAGAATTTTTCCTAATATACATTACGAATCTACTATATATCTTATACAGATATATGGATGTACTGTATGTCTGTATGTGTAGATACAAGGATTTTAGAAGATATTTTTCTACCGATAAAATATTACAAGAATTTGCTTATAATTATACCCTAAACCAATTAAAACATGTGTTTAAAATGCGAAATAAAGCGAGAGAAAAATGAATTTAATTAAATTTTAATAAATTCGAGAGAAAATTGTGAAATTAAATCAAACAATTCAATAAGTTTTATTCTAATTAAATTAAACTAATGGTTTAAGATTGTTATGATAATAATAAGTTATATTTCGTAATATAGATTAATTTTGTCATTTATAGCAATTGGTGAAGATTAACTGTAGCTTTACATCACTTTTAAACGTCGTATGAATTTAGAATTCAACAACGAACATCGCAAAATACCGTAAAATGCAAACAATTCTCAACAATTTTAAATAATTATTTAATTTTCCGATTGAGTTTAATTATTAATTTATTTTATTTATAAATGTAAATAAATATATATTTTAATGATAATTTTCTCTTTAAAAATGAAGAATACAATTATCTTCACTAATTAAATTTTTAAAACGTTGAACTAAAAAAAATAATGTTACAATTCGATGAAAAATAAAAGAAATAAATAAATAAGCTTATTTAGATAACAGAATAATAAAATTTGCATATTGTTAAGAATTTGAATTAACCTTATAACTAATTCAGAAATAACAAGTATCGCTTCCAATTTAAAATTCTAAATAAAGATTTATTAATAANAAAAAAAATAATTCGTAATAAATTAAATCATTTCTGTTTTTAAACATCAAAAATATAAAATTAAATAACTTTAATATTCCAGATTAATTTTAAATTCAGATAAATTAAATTTAGTTATGAATAAATTATATGCATAACACATTCCAATTATTTAAATGCATAATTTTAATGTCTAATTATTCATTTTAATTAAATAATCAATAAACTGTAAACGTTTGCTAATATATTTTATATAATTTACAAATATGAGAAAAATTAAATGTATTCCATATAGCAGACAAAGTACATAATACTATAATTTAATAAATATTTTTTTTTATTTATTTTTATCAAGTTCTGAACTCAAATATTTCGTAATTAATTTTCAACTTAAAGTTTAATTTATGAATAACATAACTGTAGCCATTATAATACATTCTAGTATTAAGTGAACGTATATATTTTAATTTAAAAATATTATAAATAAATGCTTTAATTAAAAATATTTATTTTAAGGCTTCATTTTCTACGAAAAGTATTTCTAAAGTTAAAATATTAGAACTTTTTTATTTTTTTTTAATATTAAATACTTATTTAATGCAAAATATTTCTAGAATTTTTGATATTAAACTGTTTAAAAATTTTAAAAATATTATTTATGGTTTAAAATAAAGTTTTCCGAATGGAAATAGCATAAAAGTAATTTTTATTCTAAGCTTATATGTAATAAAGAAATGTCATGTCCATGGAAAAAAAGGAAGAAAAATTGAAGCAAAAAAGATTTATTACTCAGTAGAAACGATATAATCGTTACTGTTATGCAAATATTAAACTGGATTTACATTGTTAACGTTATTTGTATGTATGCAAGCATCAACACAAATTCCATGCGGTCGAGCGAGTCGACTTTAATGACGAATGTCAACAAATGTTACTGGCAAAATCTCTCATTAAATTTGGTTTAAATATTAATATATCATAGAATTTTTCAAGAAAAAATGCAGTTTATATATTACATCATTTCTGTTCTGTTTTGAAAAATCGCAGCATCAATCTCATCAGTAGGAGTTGCTTTGATCATTCATCACACGGAGCACGGCCTACAGGAATGTTAGACATATGCTTATCAAATATACACAGGCAAGAATCCTATTAATATAATAAATCACTTATGCCATATGATAATAATAATACACTTGCACTCATTTATGAATGCCAATTGTTGCATTTACTGATTATAGATCTCTTGTATCTATAATTGACAAGAAATGATTTTCCAGAGATTATGATGTTTAAATTTACGTAAAATTCCTAATGAATTTCAATGAGAATAAACAATTCAATACAATTATTCCCATTTTCATCTCCGCCCATGCGTAAAATAAATCTTTAAAAATAATATTTCGATTGGTAATTTTAACAAGTTTTAAATATTAATTTTAGAATTATTAATATGCCGATATTTGCATATTTATTCTCTCAAATATAATTACGTTTATAAAGCTCTTTTACAACATATTTTATAGATGAAGCAAATATGTCGAAGTATTTTTTTATTAAATTTAAATTTTATTTTTTAACTAAATATTTTAAAATATAAGTAAAAAAACTTTACATTATATTTAATTTTATCTTAAAAAAGTTAGGTATATAGACTAAGATCTGCTCTCTAAATAACATTAAGTTTGCAAAAAATATACATATAGAGTCTTAAAAAATAGTTAAACTAAAGAACTTTTAAGATAAAAAGATTGTATTTGAATAATGTGCAAATATTTTGCAATGTTTAATAGAGTTTACTAATATTTGGATAGGAAAACGTTATTAACAGGAAGGTATTGCCATAAACTTTGTTTAAAATCAGTGTGTAATTTTTGTTTTTTTGTTTTTTTTTTATTATTTTAATAATATAAAGAATTTTGCGCATGTTTCCTTTTTCTGAAAGGCTGAAAAGAGCTATATAAACAAACTTTAAATTAATTTTGTAAATATTTAATAATAGAGATTCCCAAATTTATATATTATACAAATAATTATTTTTATCAAAATTTTTAAATAAATATTAACTTTATGAATGGAAAATAATTAAATGCTTATTTCTTAACATATTTTCATCCTTTACTTCATATTTATTCCTTATTTCCACATTATTTAATGTTCATATTTATGTTTTTATAAATAAACAAGACACATTATGAAAAAAATAAGTTTAAATCGATTTTTAATAATTATAGTCTTAAAAAAGGTCTTTACTTAAATCATCTCAAAAAATGAAACATAATAAATTGTATAAATCTTTTCCAAATTTTGATTAAATAAGTTATTTACTTCTTTTCTAATATTACATTATGACGAATTTAATAGCTTTTAGTTCTAGCCTTTAACAGATTGCACAATGTTAGGGAATATATTACATATCGTTTCTTTAATTTGTTTACGAAATAAAATATTTTAAACTAAAATTAAATAAATCAAATAAAAATATAACTTTCCTTTTATATTTAGTAAATGAAAAAAAATATATATTTTTATTTAATTTTGTTTAATAATATAATCAAAATATATTGATTATTTTATAAATAAATTATTGATAAAAATTAAAAGCAAATTCCTTATTTAAATTCGAATTTATTTTTTCTGAAAGATTTACATAATTAAAATATTAATAATTGTAAATATAATAAACATTTTTTTTATATAAAATTACTTTTTCAGCTAAAGTATGCACGATTTTAAATAAAAATATTATTCTTGAATTATTTTTCATTTTTTAACATTTACTGAACATTATATAGAGCTAAATATAAAATGAATTTGTGGAATCAAGAAAATAATTCATAGTATCGATTATTATAATTAAAAAACCGTTATTAGTACAAATTATTTAATGTAAGATAGAGAAAACTTAATATACAAATTGTAAGAATATATAGAAGTCAAATTATTCATTATTCAAGTATTAAAAATTATGAAAATCAGTAACAGTTATACACTTGAAAAATTGATTTTTATGATACTAAAAATATTATTTTAGTTATCTTTTAGACATTACCAATACCATATATATATATATATATATATTTATCAGATTAAGCTTGAACTTAAGAACTTAAAGTTGCAAAAAAGTAATACTGATAAACTGAAATAAATTTCTAGGAAATTTATAAATACTAAACTGATAACATACGAAAAAAATCAATAAATAAGGCAAAGATTGCTCCGTTGTATCGATCTAAACAAAAATAGAAAAAAATAAAAATAAAAAGCTTTCATACGAAGACGTTCATGTTGTTATAACCACATAATTTGGGGTTCCCAAGATATCGGTTATATTGCTTATCAGCAGTACATCCTTGGAATTTCTTATAAGACTCTTTGATAAAACCTTCAAATGATATTTTCTATCTTACACTCTTTTATAACAGTGCTTGATCCAAATTGAAACTTAAATACGAGAGTTTCTTTCGGTGTTTATCCCATTTTTCTTAAAAATATGCAAACTCGTGATTTTTATTCCTTTAAAATGTTTCTATAAGAAGATATAAGTTATTTAAAACTTTTTGAATGTTTTTTATTTTGAATATATTTTTTTTGCGATAAGGAAAAATCGAATTTCTTAGGTCCAATAAAAAGTAAATTGTTTTTTTTTTCTTTGCAAACTTCTAAAATTAACATCAAACGAAATTTGACATTCTCTAAGAACCAGTCGCGTGCTAATCCTCCAGGACACGTTAGATAGGTCTTAAGAGTTAACGGTTAGAGTCATAAAGCGACCACTTGGAACCCAATAAAACTAATCCTTCCATTCACATTGCAAACGTAATGTGTTAGTCAAGTCAGTGAAAGCTTTAAACACGATTGTGATTGCCTGTTTCTGCCTGGCATGCTTATAGTGATTCGAATTTCGAATAGTAACTGTTTAAGTACTTTCTGTTGAGATATTTAAGTGATTTCTTGAAATCTTTAGCTTTAATTTCACATTTTCTGTAAATAAATACAATTAATATTAACCTTTTTCAACCCTTCCTCAAATTGTTATAAATATAAAATGATAAGAAACGTTGATTTTTAATGATTACAGTAGAGCGTCGATTTTCCGAATTAATTGGGGACTGGGGTTGTTCGTATAACTGATATTTCGGATAACCGATTTATGTACGAAAAAATAGTTTAACGTATCTGATGTCGAAATTTTTCTCCGTTGCGTGTCGCTTCGCGTTGAATTTTCGTCGATGTTAAGCCTAACAAAGACTATTGTATCGTTAAAAATTATTTTTTTATTTTGTACAAACAAAATTAATATATTGAAAAATATAAAAACAATAAAAAATTATACTTCAGAAGCTAATTTAGTATCAAAAACGTAAAATATTTGAGTAGCCCAAGATATAGCCAAAGATTGCAGCGCCACAGCACTGGCGAAAATTTAAATTTGCCGACTGGAATTCTTTCGGATGATTGACTTTCGGAAAATCGACGCTCTACTGTATATAATATTTAATATATTTTTTCTATAAGGACGGATTTTTATATGATAAATAGAAGTGGAACCACAGAAAAAATGAAAGAGAAATTATCTCATTCTCTCTCTCTTATATATCTTTTGTTACTTTTGCTATCATTAAAGACTCAAAAACTACTCATTAGGTTGGCTTAATGATGAAAGCTATTCTTCCCACAGTTCATCTATATATACATGGATGAAAAGATGATAATTATTTATAAAACTCAAAAGTCAGATATGAGAAATCATAAACTCAGACCAATTTTAATCCTAAATCCTCATTTGCATTAAATTAGTCTTTATTTGCGACAGTAAATGAAAACTGGTGATGTTAATATTAGTAATTTAAATCATATAAATCAAGAAAATTATTTAAAAATTACATTTAAATTATTATTCAAGTTTGTAAGATGCAATGTATAACAAACAATTTACTTAATAGAAATAACTAATTTAACACATTAAATAAAAATACGGCTACTGTAGGATATATAATTTAGTTATTACGTTATCTTAATTTATTTACTAATTTCTGATAAATCAGTCATTATTTTTCATACATTAATTTTAATAAAATGAATCATGTTTCATTTTTACTCTTAAATTTATCTGCATTACATACTTCTAATTAAGAATAATGTCGTATGTCATAAGAATTTACTTAATTTATATTTTAAAAATTGAAAATTTCGACCTTAAAGTTTAAACTGAAGAAGTTTAATTTTAGCAAATTAAAGAATTTTTAATCAATAAAAAGATTAAAATTATTTACTTAAATTATTTCTATTAATTTATTAGTTAATGTGAATATTTTCAAATTTTTCAAGGATGGGAATAATAAAATAAGCAGTAATTGAATGAAGCACTTCATTAACTTCAAATCTTCTTCAAAATATGTTTTAACGAGAAAACCAATAAACACGAAATCTTAAGGAGCCATACTTCTGATGAATCGAAACAAAGCTTATACAAACTAATCATCTAGTTAGTCCTTAAAAGTTGCTCATAAAGCAAACAGATCAAAGGAGATATACAAATTATTGAGATCCATGAATCATTTTCAACATAATAAAGTTTACAAAATCATTTCAATAAATTTAAAAGTTAAGAAACTTCAGAGATAAACTTTTATATAAATAAATCGTTAGAATATTATTTGAGTTGATTATGCTGATTAAACTTTTTAATTTTTTAAACTTATTTCTGCAGTTTAAATGATTACATTGTATAATTTATTATTCTGTGGCATCGGAACTACGATAAGTGAACTATGAACATTTCCTAAGTCTCTATCTAGCAAAGAGTTTATAGGTTTTGATGTACGACATCAGAATTTATCTCGATGTGAGATCTCTCTAACGAAACCATGAACGTAAATTAGCTCTGAAACCATTCTCGCAGTTAACGAAATGAAATCGATACTTATATTTCTTGATATGATTCTAGATTATAACCTATTTAGATAAATTTAGAACTATAAATTTGGCTTATGTTTATTATCTTTTATCGTAAAATATTGTACGGTAAACAATAGTCGATTTTAATTCAAGTATATTTTAAATTTCTAACTTTCCATTTGTGTTTGGAACGATTTGTATGATTTTCAGTCATTTATAAACTAGATATTGTGGATTATCTTGTAACTAAATATTTATTACACTTTATGCATAGACTACAATCAATAAAGATAAAATATTATTATTTTCATTACAATCTTGAAAATAATATACAGGATGAACGCAGCCGAATTCAGTAATTGTGAGAAATTTGAAAAAATTTATCACGTCTTCTTATCTGCAATATAAGTTAAATTAATATGAATGAGGCATTAATGAAATTTATGAGGATTCTTTCAAAAAACTATTTAAAAAATAAATAAACATATAGTAAAAAGATGCATTTATTTTATTATATTGAATTTATTTTAGGCAATCTTCTTTAAAATCTTTAATGCTGTCGATTTCTAAATAGCACAGAACTGTACGTCCACGGGAACTTTTTCAATCAAATTCTTTTTCTATTATTCATTAAGATTATTATATTTTTTCTATATTCACTCTATATAATTGATTTGTTTCTAATTTATAAAAAAAGTTTTCATCTTCAGTTTCTGAGATCGATGTTAGCAACTGTTTTTATTTTCATTTTTAATCTCTCGAATTGCAAACAATAATACCGACCTGGATAAGGTATTGTATGCATACTTTATTCATAGATCAGGTGAGAACAGTTCTAATTGATTAGACACAACTTCAAAAGCAGCCTTTTCATTAATCATGTTCACTTGAATGCTTTCAGATTTATTAATTCCGACAATTAATCTCCTCATAGCAAAAATAGAATACATAAGACTATGCTAATAATATCAGAGAGAAATTCTTTCTTTTAGTTTAGTTTCTCTTTTACTTTTTTTTATTAAAATGACACCGGCCATAAACTAATCAGATGAATATATTAATAAAGTATAAAATCTTGTATTCTTTCAGTTCATTAACGTTAGTTTTTCAACAGACTTGTTGTGTGTTTTAGAGAGAATTCTTATAGGCAAATTTAATGATAGTAAATAGAAGCTATCAAGTCCAATTAACCATTCCGAGATCCATTTATAATCACGACTAGATACAAATACTGATAAATAAATCATTTAACTTAATCCAATCAACAGAGCAAATCGAAGTAAACTGAAATGAGAAATAAACCCGAGAGAAGAAGAATTTGCATTTCAATTTACTACGAATAAAGATGGCAGATAAGAACATGTAAATTGCACGCACAGAAAATAAAGAACTTCATAAGCACGATGCAAGTATGAGAGGACAAATTTCGATACAATGAAGCACCCTCGTAATGATAGGTCACGTGTTGCCGAGAGCTAACGAGAACAAAATGAACGTTACCTCGACTGTCGAAATACTTCACAAAGGAGAGAAATGTCACTTTAAAAAAAGGCATTACAGCATCCACCGAGATGAGGCTATCAAAGCTAATGTCTTTTGCTAGATTCTTCGACATATGCCCGACCGCCTGCTACGCTTCAAACATTATCCTACTAGTGAATCGAAAATGTATACAGTTAATTCACTTACCAGGATGTTATCACGTTGATGGCCGTCTGTCTTTGGACCGAAGGACATAAGAAAATGGACGTGTAATCTCCATAGAGAGGAGCATCGCTTATTCTGTTGTACATTGATGCGGGGAACGGCGGTAATGGTTGTAGAGGCGAAGCATTTCCTCCGCTTGCCAAAGATGGAAGAGAATTATGTTTAAGTAATGGTAAACGAATTGTAAGGACGGAGAATTGGTCTTAATCAAACCAAAAAATAAAAAAAAACAACTTCAGTTTATTTAAGAAGTTATCTCAAAAAAACCTCAAAAGAGATTTGGGAAAGAGCAACAATTTTCGAATTAACATCACTCATACAAGATATTACCTCAGTTCCTTAATGTTGCACTTACTTGATTCTGCATATTTATTAACAAGATAAGTGTATTGTCCATATTAAATCTACATAAAAGACGTACTGTGATTACAGAACCGAGACAAATCCAAGATAGTAATTAAAGCGAAGAATCTTCTAAAATTCATAATAAATACATTTTGAAACGAAAGTGCTCTTCGCAGTAAATGTTATTTTAAATTGGTAATTTAAAGAAATTATCCATAAATAATTATTTTTATTAATTAAGCATTATTAATCGTATTTTCTATACATCTTATTGTTAAAAAAAAGGAAATTTAATTTTTATCAAATATTTTTCTCGTTCAAAGAATTAAGAAAATTTAATTAAGAAATAAAAAAAATAAAATAAAGGTTGATAAGAGTAATAATTATTTTATCTTAAAAGATAAAAATCAAAAGGAAAAACACATTTAAATCACGAAATTAATTTAGTTACAATTCTGAATTTGTTAATATTTAAATGTAAACTATCAAAATTAGTTTTTTAATAAGCAAAAATATAATTAACAATTATTTATATTAAATTTAAACATTATTTTACATAAAAAGAAACTAGATTAGAAATGAAAAGGTGTTATAAAGAATATTATATTTTAATATGATTTTATTTTTTTCGCATTTAAAGTCGCTTGTAAAATTATTCAAAAATAACATTTCCAGTTGTAAATGAAAATAATATGTAAAAATATCAATGTCAGTCAATTTATTCTATTTTAAATTCAATAATATTTTTTTTGATTCGATGAAAAAACATTATTTTTCTATTTTAGATATAAGCCTACGTGCGTATTTATGGTTTCTATACAAAATACTTGATATCGTAAATCGTTAAAGTGTCGGATAGGAATTTTATTTAAACATTTACTAGATCCTACACGGTAATGTAGATATCAAAGAATGGAGATTTGCCAAAATCAAGCCATTCATCAAAAGTCTTATCGTCTGCAAAATGATAAAGTTCTTAAACATCGAGCAGAGAAGAGCGAGAAACCATTACGTTGCTAATCCGAATTAATTGATGGACGGTTTTTATTTTAACTCGGGTTAAGATTTTGGTTAACCTACGGTTAAGAGAAAAATTCAACTAGTGATAAGATTACAAATTCATCAGTATTCGATACGCATGCGTCGAACCAATGGTAAGAGAAAGAGGAGGAGGAATGGAAAAAACGTAAAGAAAAACAAAAATGTAGGAAATTGAATGGTTCTCGAAAGAATATTCGCAGCACTTTTGTTTGCAGTAGTTGATCAAATATTCCATCCTGTCAGAAAACAGTTTGTTCTGCTTTAATGTTTGTTTCTTGCTCCAATGTTTTGTAAAAAGAAAGTAACTGTTTCTTTTATTTTAAAATGCAAAACATGACAGAAATTTATCAGAAGTAATCTTACTCTTTTCCATTTTGGCCTCAGATGGTGCATTAAAAGTCAAATAAATCTTGGAAAAAATCACAGTTTGTTTACTATAATATTTTTCATATACACTGTATACTTTCCTTTCTCAAACTATTTGCAATATATATATTTTTAATCTGTAAATACATAGACGAAAAACATAATTCCTTTTCTTTTGAGAATTACTTTCAATTAATAAATTATTTTGCAAAATTAGATATGTATTGATAAAATTTATATTTTTTCCTCTTTTTTTTTTATTTAATAAAAGGAGTATTTATTTCTTTCCAGGGCTTAGTATAACAAAGGTGTTATTCTGCAATAGAATCGCGGTGAAAGAAAAGAACAAAATGGAATCTAAATCGCATATTTGTTGCCAGGTGATGCATGCAAATAGATGACAAAAGCAAATAGAGAAAAATAAAAAGAAATGTTAATTTTTTACGTACGGAGACATTCTTTTCAATGTTCTTTAAATTCTCTTAGATATTCTTCCAGAAAATAATTTTTTTATCTTTCTTTTTCCTTTCAGTAAAAAACCAAGTATCTATTTGCGATAAACCTAAATAAAAGCTTTTCCTCGTTTCGAATTTAACATTTTACACTTTATAAGCATAATGTTATCTCTTTCAGAAACTCAGATAAAAGACGTTAACTTTTCTTTTCTTTTCATTTTCTTATCAGCTATTCTTTCTTTAAAAATATTCTTTCATCAAACAAATTCATAAATGATAAGATTATCACTTACAAACAATTGAAAATATCGTTATTAACTGGATGATAAAATTATTATTACTGACAAGATCGTGTTTATTTAATGTATTTTTTATCGTATGCTAAGCTAAGATTTCGTAAGAATTTATAAACCCGCTCTGGATTCCGTTTAAGAGATGTTCCGAACTAAGAATCTTCAAATTTCTTTCGGTAGGATCTACGATTTATATAATTAGATAATTTACGTTTTAGTACAAAATAAAGTGTCACTAACGATCTGAAAGAAACACTTTTGCTCATAGAAAGTATGAAAATACATGAAATAGTAAATCGATGGCACCAAAGTAGTTTAAGTATAGAATGGAAACTTTTCAAAGATAACGCCAAGAGCACTCGCGTCTGAGGAAACACATACCGAATAGAGAAACAGGTGGAATACCCATGATAACAGAAGATACTCGACTTTGCAGCTGAGCAAATCCTTCGGACCAAGCCAGAGATAAGGTTTCGTTATTTCCGTCAACATTCCATTTCGTTATTTCCTTCATTCATAGAGAATGACGGCAAACATATCCACATATCTTGGTCCTTTCGTGTGACAGTTGTTTTATTATATATATAGTTCCACTAATGCCGGATACGAAGGAAAATTATTGAATCAATTTTCCAAATGTAGTTTCTTTTATGAGAATTTTAGAATTTAAAAATATGAAATTAAAAAAACAAGTATAATTAATTAATTAAAACTTTTCGTATTTTTGTAAATTTAAAAAAAATAAATTATAAATTTTTATACTGTACTTGAAATTGTATTTTTGATTAAAATTTTATTTTGTTTAGGTACTAAAGTTTAAATTTTATTAATTATAATTTCTATGAAGTTTTCTCATCTGATATGCATTATGCTTTTTTGTATAATTATTTTTTCCCTTGTATAATGGTTTAAAACAGAAACATTATTGGCGTCTTGAAAATCTGATAATGTTGCAGATCGTTTAGATTAAATTGCTAAAATCAACAGTTTGTGAAAGTTTCGTTATTCATCAGATTTGGATCAATTTGTTAGGGTTTTAATTGGCTGGACACCCGCAAAGACGAAGCTTGTTACACTTAACGACCCGAAGCTGACGTTGCAAGATTTTTATAAAGAATAAAAATCGGTTAGGACATGCTTTTTTCTGTTTTCCTATAGAAGAAATTTATTTATTTTTTTTCTTTCATTCGGAAAGCATCTTGATTGTAATTTTCATTAAATTTCTAACGCAGTTTATACCGAAAAAAAACTATTAAAAAAGGAAAAACATAGTTAAAAATGTCGAAGCGATCTGCTTGTTTTAATGATCCCTTTAATAATAATTAAGTTTAAAAAATAATGGATGCCTCTAAGCTATTTATCTTTTTAAAAAATTAAAAATATAATTAATAATAATAATTATCATAATTTTTTAACGTACTCATTTTCATTACTTATTTTTTATTTTTATTTTTATTTTTGAGAAAGAATAAACCTAATTTATTTTCGAAATTTCTTCTCATCCTAGCTCGTAGCAAAAATAATTAATTAAAACTGGAATAGAGTCATCTACTTAAAAAGTATTTAAAATATAAATTATCTGGAACGACTCGATATAATTTTTTAAATTTATTTAATAAAAAATTAATTTTTATTATCCAACTTGCGTTTTTAATTTTAAGAACCTTATTATCGTCAATATTACATATAAAAAATATAAAAATATTTAATGCTAAAATAAATTTTAAAGAAAACAAAAAAAAAAATAATTTCAGATAATGTCTATTGATCAATCGAAAATGGAGGAAATATAGGAGACATTGGACATACACATGAAGATGAAGATAAACGAGGAGGGTGATTTAGCTAAAATGCGTTTGGATCGGTATATTCCTGATTGAGAAAAATTGTTACAAAGATTCTAGAGGCCACGATGTGCTCCCGATGGAATTTCATATAAAAGATGTCGAAGGAAGGTAGTTTTCGTCAGGCTGCTGGCTATATTTCCAGTATGGTAAAGCCAAGCATGAAAACTGCACAAAAGTTAATGTCTCATTACCGTTCAAACGATCATGCTCCGATAGACATAAAATTATCTAGCGAAAACAACCATATAGAATAAATATTTAATTGAATTTTATAAACATCCGTAACAAGTTTACTATACGCTGTTATACCATATCGCACATAAAGCACTTAATTGCTAAATCGACCTATACAAATTGTAATGAATAATATCTAAATACTGTCCATTGTGTTATTACTCTACTAATTAATTACATCTAACTATGTTATAACTTCATTTTGTTAACCATTTATACATCCAGATGTTATGAGAGGTTACTATGATATACTAATTTAACTAATTCATATACGGATTAAGTGCTTGTAATTCCCACTAATAAAAATCCTAAGCCGTATAAAATTTAATATGATAAATAGGTTAGCTCCAACAGCGAGTTTTAAACTTTGGGTTTTTTTTTAAAAGGTTAATCGATTTAGTAAACATTCATATTAATCGATAGAAACAGTGGCCAATCATTATTTTCGATATGCTAACGATCACGACTTCCAGACTAAAGGGATCGATGCGGGTTAAGTTATTATGGTCTATATCCTTTGCAGAGCACGCAAGATAAGAAAGACAAATATAAATAGATTACTTTCTGGAACGAATAGCCTGTTTAACATAGAGACTTATTAAGAGGTAGTAATATCGTAAACAGGCTTCTTTATTCCTCCAACATGTTACGCTTGTACGCTTTTTTGAATGATTTTACTCTTCTTATCGCGTAAACTGTATAAAGTGAAAAATTGTTTGGACATTCAATGCTGCTGCTAAAGTTAACGTCGTTTATCCCTTTTTAAACATTCGTACGGCTATTATTTTGCTTTTGATTGCTGCCAATATATAGATAATTAATAGCCGTAGTATTAAAATAATGGCGTTAGTAATGCGAATTTTTCTATCCTTTTTTTTTCCTTTTACTTTACTAGATTTTTTTTCTTTTTCTTAACTTAAACATTGTAGGAATTCTTAAATTTTCTCTTGAAGTTTAATTATGATGTTGCAGATTCCGCTTTGTATCTGTAATGAATTTTATACAAGAATAGATAAATGAGTTTTCTTCTAGCCGTGTCTTGTTGCTAATGAAATTAAATGTCTAGAATTAATTGTTATTATATTTATTAAATTTACTCGTACTCAAAAATTTTAAGTAATATAAATCGTTTTAAAATTCTTAATAAAATTTAAAAATTCGATATAAATTTCCGTTAATAAAAGTTTCATTTTCTTTTCACATTTATTTACATTTTATAATAAATTTAATGTTTGCAACATTATATATTTATTTCAAATAATAATAATAATATCGCAGAAAATATAATTATATAAATATTACATATTGAACAAGAATAGTAATTCATTTTCCAAAATAAAATATATATGTATACATTAATAAAAAGACAAAATTTTTATAGATTTATAAAATATAAAAAGAACCAATTATAAAAGTTATTTGCCCGAAAAAATTTGAGATAAAAAAGGATAGAAGAAAGGCACTAATGTATATTTTCATTGGACTTGTAAAGAATTTCTTAAAAGTTTCCACGTGGGATATATTACAGAAAGAAGACAATTAGTTGGGTGTTTCGCTCAAAAGAACTGGTTTCTCCAATGTTTTCGTCTTGTGTAGAGAAATAAGCGTTTTCCAATAGCATGAAGACAGTGACGGATGATCGGCTGAAGTCTTCAATCATCAAGATGGCGAGAACTAAAGCAAGAGAGAAACTTCAAGAAAAGACTCACTTGAACTAGGCAATGAGCACCAAATTGCATGAGAATTATTTCTTTGAATAATATTTTCAAGCACTGATAGAAATTTAAATCTTTTTAATAAAAATGTTATATTAAAATTGAAAAAGTCATAGATACGATGTAGTTAACTGTAGCCGATTTATTTTATATTTAAGAGAATATACTTTCTACCTATTTAACATTCGTCAATTAACTAATTTTATTTACTTTCAACTAGAATGTTTATCATAGTTTATAACGTAAACACTGTAAATTCAGTAATCATAAAAGTGAGTAACAGGAGTAAATATAGTTACGAATGATGTATAATATTCATTATGATAATTAATCTAATTTTGTCATTTCTCGCTCGCAAACCTTGTTCTGCTCATTCGTATTATTGCTTATTATGGTCCAGTGAAGCGAGTATTGTTTGTAATTACCTATTTTTATTGCTAAAATTAATAAAAGTTCGTCGGATGAATCCCACCACCGAGAAAGTGTTAAAATCACTTTTACATGTTATTACTCTGAGGATTTGTTTCGCCGCCGTTCTGGTTGAGAAATGATTCATTTTATAGATTTTTCAACGTGGTAATGATAAAATATAGCATTCGGAATTTTTAGAATATTATACAAAGATAAGGAGTTTTTAAATAAATAAATGGAGGAAAAGTTGCAAAAATATTTTACTAGAGTGTGACTCATAAATTTAATATCTGGATTAAATTTCCAAGTTTTTCACAAATATTTGCAATCAGTAGCGACCAGAAAAAAGAAAAATTTAATTGAATGGGAGAGAAAAATAAGAAAAAAAATTTTTTTCAGTTAGAACGTAATATCATTTCCGATAAGGAAGGAAATTGACTTCGAGAATTCCCAGAACCAAGAAGAATATCCATGTAGAGCGTGTCCACACTTCAAATCAAACATCGCTTCATCCAGACATTAGATTTTTCCTTTATCACTTCCGTAAGAAACAATTGGATTTTCTATCTCCCACTTCCAATTCTTCATCTCGTATATCCATCCCGAAATGCCGAAAGTTTACAAATTCGTTTAAGGTATTCCATCTATTTTATAGATTGAAAAATAATCACGATAATAATAATTTATATAGAAAATTGTTCGAACTTATATATATAAAAAAATTATTTTATAATGAAACTAAAGTTTCTACAGAAACTTCAATTTTTACTCTACTTAAGTTAATTCCATGATAAGTTGACCTATTATTATTATTATTATTATAAAAGTTTTTGCTAAAATAATCACGATTCGAGGAAGTTCTTACATATATACCTGCATTATAATATGGCAAATAACGTTAAGTTTCAAAATTCAAAGTTGTATCAGACACACCCTTACTAGATACAAAGGATAATTTTTTCTTGGTTTAATGGAAGGAAACTGCACAATGGTTCTTATGGGTAATGATACAAAACATGTTAATCAATAAAGAGTGTTCTATTTGTTTGGGCGTGTTGAATAGGCGATAGTTTTATTTAATAGGTTGTTGAAATAACATGGATGAAAGAACCAAATCAATACAGGATTTGTATAGTATTTTGTTTAGATGCAAGTCTTCTTTTTTTTTACTTATAAATGGATATACTAGATAAAAAATAAAATCGGTTTTCTCTATATCGAATGAAAAGATACATTTCTTAGTATAAAACTTATAAAATAAAATGTATCTAAATGTCTTATATTCAATGCCCGTTTTCTATAGACGATACAAATATTTTATATTTAGTGAAACGAAAATAAATATATTTAAACTGTATAAGTTGCATAAACATACAATAAACATTTGATTTTTAATGTATTATGAATGAAAGATATTAAAATAAATATTTAAATTTTTATTTGTCAAATTATTCATACAAATACAAACATTATTGTATTTGTGTATTTTTATAAGCTTCATTAAAAATTGTATTTATTATATATTAATACATGCTATTATAATGGAAGTAACATTAGCGATTGATGATAATTTTATAAAATTCTGTTACATTTATATATATATTAACTTTATTCTTTCAATAAAGGTGAGCAATGGTAGCCAGATTGTCCGTTTGCAATATGCTTCTTCTGTCTTTTCTGCACAACCAATTACACAAGGAGATGTATGGGACCACTCACATCTACCTTACAAGTGCTGAGCAAATATAAGACAGTGTTTGACTTGTCACCCGTTCCGCTATGAGGACAATTATGACACAATCGATGGCTTTCACTATGCTCCATTTTTTTCATATATATATCTTTATACTATATCTATATTTACTTATATATTGTGTAAAGTTATTCTGTATTTTATTTTATTTAAACACAAAAAAATATTTTAACTCAAATTAAGCACGTTTATACTATTAACTATAATTGAAAAAATACTTCATTTAGACTGAATACAATGGATGTAAAAAATATTACACTTGTTAAATAATTTGAGTAAAAGAACTTGCCCTCATATATAATTTGCAGGACGTAAACAATGTTAAATCAAGATATATAGAACTACTGTACTATTGTTATTTGCAGACCTATTTAGAGTTTAAGGAATTTTATCCAATGAATAACGATTTGCTAAAGTTTGTAAAATTCAAATTAAAAACATACAAAATTTCTGATTTCATTTAATTTTTAGAGTATATGCCTGAAAAATTAAATCAATCTTTTGATACTCTAACCACAATTAAAAAATTCAATCTCGATATAAATAATAAAAATATTTTTGAATGAGTTTTCTAAATTCCAATTCCAAAGTGTATAAAAGTTAATATCAACTCTTAAAGTTGTATTAGATTTTCCAAATATTTTATAGACCCAACACAATTAAACACGGTCTCGAATTTCCCTAGAGAGGTTAAATAAAATAAAAAAAAACAAATACAACAATTACTAATTGTTTATAGACGAAATAAGGAGGAAAAAATTGCGTGTATTAAAAAACCCGCATGATATTGAATTATGCAAACCTTAACGTAGAAAAATATTGATGTATAAATTCGAACTTTGCCTGTAGTTTGCGTGAAAGAATATCTTTGCACAATACAATAAAAACAAATGTAAAAGAAAACAAATGGATAAAAAAAATTCTTATACGGAAATTTTTGTTACATTATTTATATATACAGTATATATATATATATATATATGTATATGTTAATTTTTAATTATAAACAATGATATTTCGGTCGAAGTGCAAATAATTTATAAAATGACATAGGAAATAAAAGTAAATAAAATATTCAAGATAATATTTTTTTAATATCAGGATTAACTTTAATTTAAAATATTTTAAAATTCTTCAAAAAAATCTTATTTATTTAATACAAGATCCTGATTTTAACATTCCTCTTGTAACTTGCTGACTAAATAATTTTATTTTGTTGGGCAAACTACGAAAGTGGCGAGTTGTAAAAAAATAAAATATTTATAATAGATTAAAAAAAAGAAATGAAAATTGATAAAACTTTACCAAAAAAAACCATCAACAATTGTGATAAGGTTACAGATTCACCGAGTACCGAATCAAGAATTAATAAATTTTGAAGATAAAATTTTTGTTTACTACTTATGTATTATTCATATATCCATTATTAATGGCTTATTACTTATACATTATTCAATAATTATTCTTATTTATAGCAAAGTAATTACGAAAAAATAGAAATATTAAGTAAATAAAATATAAATTTTCGAGTTCGTTTTATTATACAAAAGTTAAAAATGTCCAAATAATTGAATTCCTAACACGACTGGCAACAGAAAAAGAAAAATTCCTTATGTATAGAAAAATATCGGAGGTCGGTGCAAGTTAAATAAGATGGAAAATTTCATAGAAATCCGATATATTTGCTATGTGATATTGCTGAAAGAAGCTGATTTTCGAAGACTATAGATTGGAAGAGATGTGTGATCAATGTACACCCTGTCGGCAAACTAGCAGATGTCGCTACCGATAGCAGCGACACCTGGAAGCAGTGTCAATAGGATCGATGGGAGAATCCCGATCGTCACTTAAGCGTCGCCATTTCTGCAAAATCGTTACCGCAAGAGATGACAGCGCCATCTGACGGGATGATAAGTCACGTCGGCAATGTATAAAACACGAAAATTGGAAAACAGACAAACAACGTCGCCTCACATATATTAAAAGCCAACGCGTGTCCCATTGTTTGTTCTGAAAGCGTTTACATGTTTTTTTTTTTATTCGCGGGGTTTGTTTTTAAGCGAAAAATGAATTAATTATATTACGCACCCTTCCACTTAATTTATTTTATTAATCTCCAAATGATCGAACACGAAGTAAACCTATTTAAAACACTTCGAAGGCATCACTTTTTAAAAAAAGTTATCTATATTATCATCTTGCGATATAAAGTTATTGAGGTAAGTATAAAATTGGATAGATATCAAAGCGTAATGAAGTCGTTACTTTCTTAATTACGCGATTCGGAGTTGATAGTTGACAAAATAGTATCGTGGAAGCGAAAACGATTTTGTTAATATTAACATTTGCAACGGTTTATCTTCTTTAATAGTCCATTAGTGTGTTCGAATCTTTAATTTTACCTGGCGGGACCTCGACTAAAATTCCCCGTTCGCTCACTCACCGAGTTTCTCACGCGACCCGGAGCGTATAATCGATCAAATGCACCAAGTAAATGGTGAACGGGCGGTTATTTCCTGTTCTCTTACGTCATACGATGCCCTGGGACACTTTCCGTAACTTCAAAACGGAAACTTTGACTTCTAACGAGAAAAGAGATTTTAATTGTCGTCAAGATTCTCTGGCCTCCAAGGAATTACGTTTAATTATAATCTAAAGTTTTCGGGAAATTGGTAGAGCATTATCCACTCTGTCGAGTGAGTAATCTCCGAGGAGACAAAATGTTCGACTCTCCTGTGTTATTTCAATTTGTTTAAAACCGAAATATAAACTAAAAAGAAAAAAAAAAGAATTAAAAGAAAAGGGGATCGAATCAAGTAAATGGAACCTAAATGCTAAATATACGTATATATATTTAAAACTTGAATCCAAGAAGCAAGCACCGCATCCAATACGTAGATAGATCCAAATGTATAGTATTTCCATGTTAAAAGTGTGTTCGAAAGACGTGAAGAGAATGCAATGGACATGTTACAACGCATGATCGCATAAATGTAAAATGTATTCTGCTATCCGGACTATCCCCGTGAAATGAATAGACATGAGATACAAATACAATAGAGTTGAATTATACTTATTCTATTTTTTATTCCATTCGTGAAATATATACGTATACAAAAATTGGAAATTTTAAATGTTTGACATTGATATCTAGGCATAATTATTCACTTGTGGTTTTGAATAAGAATATTTTTCGGGTGATATATTGCTGATGCTTTTTTTCCTCTGCAACATTTGCAATCTCAGCCGTCACTCTATAGTGAAAGAAACGTGAACAGAGTTTTATAGTTTCAATTCCTAAAATATTAAATAAATTTTAAATTTATATATAAATTAATTATTACTTAATAACAGAAAAACCTAATAAAATTATTAAATTAAATTTTATTAACTTATAATTATAATCAGACTCTAATATATATTTGTGTATGTAGAAAATTAATTTTTCTGTTAGCAGAATTTTAAAATATTGCATGAATCGTGTTTATTCATATTTTTACTTCTCCTCCTACCCTGGAGCGTTGCTGTTCAGCTACAATATCGTGGTATTTGTTATCCATATTTTTCCAATAGAATAAAAAAAGTATCATAAAATCAAATTTTAAAAATGTCTTGAAGAAAAAAATATTAATTTTTGTTCAGATTTGTTTTAAATATTTAAATGTCTCAAAAGTAAATAAATTTAAAGTTTTTTACATTTTTTTCCTTCTCTTAAACATAATATATTAAGACAAATATTCAATAATGTAATCCGATAAGTTTATAATTGCAGTTGGTATAGAAAAAACAATGTTTAAATAAAAATAGAGAATTGTTATAACAGATTTTAAAATTTTTGTTTCGTGTATCCGACGTAATTCATAATTCTACTTCATAATTCTTTCTCGATTGCCTACGACTCAATCTCTATAATATAGAGTCGATGAATTGTATCAAAATGATCTCCTATAAGATAAAAACGTCTTATAAACCAGTTCTTTAACTCTATTTAATAATTTATAATCCGATTTTGAAAAGATAATCGTGTAAATGATGCTCGAATTCTATCAAATTCACAAAACTTGGCACCTTATCAGTTAAGTCTATCAATTTATCAATATAGACGTATAAAAATATCTAAGTTATTTTATTACATATTCCAAAATCTATTATTCAAATAAGTTTTAAGTTTAGATGTTTTAAAAAATAGATTTTTATATAAGAAGACGCTTTAAACGATTTATTCCACTTGATAGTCCCATGAGATCGATATCAATTATTATTATTTTTGAATAGATTTTAAAATTTATATTTTGTATAAACAAATTTTAATACAGCGTATTTTTTAATGGATTTTTGAAGAAAGAAAACTTAAAAAATTCCGTTAAAAAAAAGGGAAAGAAGTATCGAAAGAGAAGCAAAATATGACACGACGATGCATTATTATGTATTGCTACATCAAAAATCGTTAACATAATACTTTTTTTTAAATTGTATTAGTTTCAGATTTATATAATAAATAAATATATATTTTTTAATTTTACTTCGTCCTTTATTTTAAAATGTATCTTTCTAGTCAACAACCTATTTTGGGATTATATCACACAAGACGAGTTTGACAGTTACATCCAGTAATTAAAATCTCTTGATAACTTGTGATAATTGAATTAAATGTAAATAAATTACCATAAATGTAATTTACCTGCTAAATCGAATTTCAACTAATTTAGCAGAAACTCCAACTAGTAGTAGTCCAAGCTGATGAGAGTATTGTTGAGATCCCAAGTTGTTCGACTTGAATTCCAGTTTGATATTGTAGGAAACCTTATAACAACTAATCTACGATTCTATACGGTATCTAACTTAATAATTAAGTAATCAAACAATATATAAACTAAGAAATAACAAAGATATTTTGTTAATGTTGTCATATAAATTAACACGATAGAGGATAGGTGATTAATACCATTTCAATAGTGGTAGATATTAAATTCTCTAGAATGCAGTTATATTGATTATGGTTTTGAAACCATTCTCCGAAAATTTTTACTGCTGTGAGTAAACATCCTCAATATAATAGCTTTATATCCAGATAGTTTGAAATATTCAGTATCCTTACAGAATTTATGATGTAAAAGAATTTTACTATATTGAATAGTACATTATATCGCTTTTTTATATATTTATTTCATGGAAAAACTAAAAAAAATACATTACCAGACATCAATAGAAAGATAAAACAAAATTTTAAACTGTATACGTTTCGTTTCCTTTTAGAAAAGTAAAAAAAAATAAATAAAGCGACAAATCTAAAATATTTTAAGTATTTATGTGACTAATACTATTTGGTAGATTCCATCAACATTAAGTAACTTTAATGTTAAAGAATAAAAGAAAAGTAAGTAGAATAACTCATCTGTAATAAGTAGGTTTTCAAGTTACGAGTAATAACTAGAAGATAGTGATTAGTAGAAAGCAACTACCATTGATTAGAAAAAGTAACCATTGGAATGAAATGTTTTCTGAAGAAATGTTTAGTGGAAACATAACTCTAGTTATTTCGAGACAATTGAAAGAAGCAATCAGGTCGAGGATTTGACAGAAAGTTGCTACCGGACAAACAGTTGTTGGAGATAATAACACAGAGATTGGTTTTGACAGGTATCTTAAGAAAGTATTTGAACAAATTCTACTAAAAAAGAAAAAGAAAAAGTAGCTAGATTCTGGGCGTACTAGACTCATTTCTTAATGACAGATTAGATATAGAGTCACAAGACGATTGAATTACCCTATTAAAATGACAAGATTATTCATCCTTTTCAATAAGAGCGATAAGATCTTAGATTCAAAAATTTCCTGGAAGAAAATGTATGTTGCTTTTTTATAATTACCGATAACAAAGAAAATATAAAAACAGAAAGTACTTCGTAATTTATAAATCACTTTGAATTTCATAAGTTAATTCAAAAATTTTAAAAATATATTTGCATTTAAAATTTTTTTGAATCCATTAGATTAAGTATTAAAATTTTCTTCTTCGATTCTTGCCATTACTTTTTAAATTTTCCATAAATATTCTTTCGTTTTAAATTATACGTATTTATTTTCATGTGACAAAAATTCGGTACAGTGAGAAAATTAATGATTTAGAAAATTAAAATAAACATTGCTTCGACCCATAAAAAAAAAAAAAAAAATATTATTTTGCAAACAGGTGACGAGGAAAAATGAATCTCGCAAAGAAAAAAAATGATTATCTTATAAGTCAAGACAGAAAAAATATTTTAAAAAATTATCAAGTATTACTAGAAATGTTTTACGGTTTGCTTAATATTAAATTAACTGTCTTAAGTCTAATATTAATGTTAGTTTAACTAGCTAAAGTCTTATTTTTATGTTATATTTAATAATAAAAAGGAATTTTTTTTCACTAGCATCTTATTTTGTATTTGATATACTTAATCAAACTATTGAATTGTTAAGTTGAACCGTAATTATTCTGTGAGTCTTATTAAATCGACATAAGAAAAGACCTAGAAAATTTTCTTATGAAAGATAGGATAATGAGATTAAAAGTTTTCTTGCAATGCATAGAAAAAAGCATAGAAAATAATGGAAGAATTATTGAGGAATTCGATCTTTATCCAGATGCGGATTCAAAATGGTTGAATATATGACGATTATATTATTTGAACAATATTAAATCATATAAAATAATGATCTCTAAACTCAAACTTTAAATATTTTTATTGTAAATCGGTAATGCTGTAGTATCGAAAATATTTTCAGAATTTAAAGTATAAGCTTATAGTTTAGTATATATTTATATATAATTACATAGTGTCAAATTTAAAATTTTACATAGTTAATAAGATTAAAATTTAAAAGACAGAAATGTAAAAAAAATGGGTAATTATTATTGAAAAATAGATCGTATTACAGTAACTACTATAAATTTTATCCTTTCATCCAATCGATGCTTATAACAGGTAGCAGCAGCTCATGTAAATAAAGCTGTTTTCAATTTTTATTTCTTTCTTTAATGTCAACTTTCAAGTGAGAAATTACAATACCATTCACTTTTTAATATAAAATTTTTTTTCAGCTTAGCTGATACTCTTAAAGATAAATATTTGAATATATTCACTTACGATTGCGATAATTCGAGTTTATCTATTGTGTAAAGTCATAAATATACATCTGGATAATAAAATTAAACATTTATTAGAGGAAAGTTATTAAATAAGTCGAGAAAATATTGATTTACCAATAGTAGATGTCACCAAATTATTAATACAGCTGGATTGTCTCGTTCCTTGTACTTTCATATCTTTTTAACGTGATAGGTATCTTTCGTAACTATTCATTTACTTATCTTTGTAATTCATTAAATCTAACCAAACATTATCCAGATTTTGTCGTAGATTCGCTCAATATTTGTCAAATAAATGTTATTCGATGTCGACACGACTGGAGCCCATTACGAATTTACAGCATTTATCATGTAGACAGCTTTTGAAGAAAAATTACATTTTGCACTTCGCTAAAATCTCTCATCAACATGTTTACGAAATAAATTTTGATAGAAAATGTATCTTAAAAATAATTTCAGGACATTAAAATATTTAAATTTCTAAATTATTCAAATTTATATACTTTATAAATAAAGTCATCTTTTTTAGTTTGTGTTTTGATCGGGTTTCAGAATTAAATTTGAAACAGTAAATCGCTTCCTATATAATTTTAGGAAAAAAAAAATTTAATAAAGGCAGATATACTCTTCCATCCCCACTTTTATTTCTAGACATACAAAAATACTATAAATCTCATCTATACAAAAGTTTGTTGGCTCTGATTTAATTCTTGTAACCTTATTTAAAAATGCTATCTCAACTATAGCCTACAGTCCTTGCTAGAATCTTTATTGAAGCTCTTAAAATTCAATTTGTACACAGTCAACGGATATGGTTTGTAGGTTTATTGCAGTTAATAAAAAAAAATACATAGAAAAATACGTTAGTTTCAAATTAATTTCTTCTCTTGTTGATGGCATTAATAAATTTATCAGTTATATTTCTATTATATCATCGCAAAAATATGATTAATATCATATAATTGAAACGTAGTTTGTGACTTTTTTATATGATTTTCTGTATTTATTTTATCATTTTCAATAAAAATTACATAAAAATGTGAATTCAAATGTATGTTAAATATGTTTCTAATATAAAAATTATTTTTTTAAAATGTTTTATTATCATTTTGCAGTAACATTTTGTTCTAAGATTATCAGACTATGTTGGGACTAGTAGACTTTATGGAGAAAACGATGAATTATAATCAATATGCAAGATTACGTCCATCAATCTCCTAACTATTTGCCTAAGACCATTTTCTAGATAAGTCTTGAGTTTTTCAACGAAATATGACATTTTATCATATTTTTAAAAATCGATTGCACACGCACATACACAGATCAGTACTTACAATTCCCGAAAAATCTACAAGAACACGAATTCTATCGAAAATATCCGGCATTTCGGGAAGTTTAAAATATCTTCTAAAGTGCAGTTAATGGAAATACGCCCTAAAACCAAAGTGCTCACATTGATTTGGTTGGGATCAAGGATTTTTTTCTTATTTTACAACTTGTTGAATCGATGCCTTTCTAAGATATGCGAATTTCCAAAACATTGAGAACCATTTTATACAGCAAAAATAATAATCCATCAAAAATTATATATATNTTAAGAAAGTAACTACTGTTGAATGCAGCAATTATCGTTTGAGATGGATAGCCAGAATTTATCATAAATCGAAAATCGTCTTTTACAGCATCTAACACTCGATATCATCTTTAAAACCAAGAAGATTAAGATACGAATTTTATATTTTTAAAATCTGATTTATAGGTATACCCAGTAGGCTGCTGAATAATTTTTGATAAAACAATATTTGGTAATTTCTATTCTTATTAAACTATTTCTAAAATAATTACGAATAAAAATAAATTAAAATTGATCGAAAAAGAATTTTTCTACTTTTATAATAATTTACAATAAAATATGTAATTACAAATATTTTGTAACTCTAACATTAAACATAAGCGTATATTTATTACGATTAAACATATTAAATTAAAGTGGATAAATATTTCTTACACTAGATTGTTATTAATAAATATTTCCTCATGCGTTTAATTTTTGGAAAAGATTTAAACGAAGATTAACGATTGTAACGACTTTGTTTTTTGTATTAAATTCCCTGATGCATGTAATATTATTTTTTCTATATTTTTTAATAGTGAAAATAAAGAAATTAATCTAACTTTTAATACGCTATTTTTGATCATATTACTTAATGACAAGTTAATAACAGTTTTCATATTTTTAAGCTATATTTTTAATTATAATCTTATAAACATTAGATTATAGCATATTAAATTAGCAATTAATTGTACATATTACGTAAAATGATGATCTTTTTAATTTTGTACAATAAAAATTCTAAGATAACAATTTTTAAACATTTTATATAACAAATAAATAATCTTATTTGAAGATAACTTTGTAAGATTTATTTTTCTTTCAATTTAAAAATCACTGAATTATAAATTATTTTATTACTTTTTATTTTTAATACCCCCGTTTTTTTAGTTTAAGCAATTTAGGGGATTAAAATATGCAAATTTCTAATGAATATTGATATTTATGAACTCAATTACCTTAAGAATCAATATTTATTAGCAAATTTTTCCATTAACTGTCTTGCTTACTCTCTTAATTAGATTCTTAAATTTTTGTTTTAATAACTATATTTTTAAAATTGTACAGAAATTCTCATTAAAAATATTATATTTCTCTTTGATTACTTAAATGAGAAGATCCAAAATAATACTCTAAAGATCTTTTTATTTCAGTTTTATTTTTGAAATGTTTTGCATATAACTCTTTAATTATTAATTTTACTGCTTGTATGCAATTTAATTATAATTTAAATCAATCTTTGAATATATTACGCTAAAATTACCTTGAATGGAAAGTCTTGTAGGCTATAATTACTCAAGAAAAATCTACTCTTGTTTATATTTACATTCAGTAAAATGAATGAAGATGCTTTGAGCTTCTCTTTACATAATTATACTTTGCTAACATTTTTCGACGGTTAAAAATTTTAAGTCAATTGAATTTTGTTCTCGAAAAGTTATTATAGAGATAAAATGAAGGATTTTTTCCTTTGCCCGTAGAAGAGACATTGAAGTGAATCCAATAAGAGTCAGCCTACAACAATGAATCCATTTTAGTGACGACAATGAGAGAGAGTGTATGTGCAGAGATGCATTTCTAGTTCCCAATTCCCGTTTCTTCGAGTCAATAGCTCGTCGGGGTCTACAAGAACTCCACTTCTAACGTTCTCATCGATTGTAGCACGCTGCCTTTAAGCGCTGTCACGCTACCAATCGAAAAAATGTCTACTGCAGATGGCATCCGGATACCCTAACTTGTTGTTCGTGCACTAGACCAACCCCTGAGGTACGATGGTGAATTTTTTCCTCTTTTTCTTCTTCTTACATTCAGCATAAAAGCCAACGTATTCACCGATATACTGCTACTTTCCGTGTCTTCTTTTTAATTAAAGATATAAATTAAGTTAGAAAGAGAAACAATTACAAAGTTTAAGAAAGTTATCGTAAAGGTTCTAAATGGTTATATTTGATAATTGAATGGGTAGAGGTAATGTAGAATTCCTCAGAGAGTCATTAGCTTAAACAATGTCTAGCACAGATCTAACACTGATTCGTATGTTCTATGTAGAAGTGTCATCGGTTAAATAACCTCGCGACTCGGGACTCGTTAAAAGATGGCCAACTGTCCAATCGTCAACGAGGTGATGATTAAATGACAAGACACAATTAAACATTGCTCAGTTGCTAATTATCTGCAAATTTACTATACAAAACCTGTTCTTTAAGCGTATTTAAAATATATTAAAATGTGCATAAAATGTATTATTAAAGTAAAATTTAATTTTATTTATTAATGGAAAAAATTTTATTATTAAAATTCGGAAAGAATAAAAAAACAACTTTCCAAAGATTGAAATTCTTTCTCTATTATTTCGTATCAAATAATATTTTTAATTTTTTCATTCCCCTCTCTTTCAAATTAATAAAATTCGAGTGCGGAAACCGGAGGAAAAGGAAAATGAAGGAGGAAAAAAATGTTTAAATCCTGAACTTTTGCGAGAGTTATTACACATATTTCGAGTTGTTCTTTTGAAAAAGAGGAAAAGAACAAACTGCGAATGAGTGGAAAGAAAGAACCCATTGTCAGCATCTTTTTTGTTTCTGAAGAACTAATTCAAGTGGTGGCAACCAGGTGCTAGAAGTAGACCCTTTTCGGAAAAATTAAATATTCTTAGTTCTTTTTCGCTAGGTTTGGTTTAATGGACGTTGAAGAAGGAGAACAGATGTGGCTGAAAAAGAAAAATCGATCAGTAGAAGGAAAAAAAAGAATAGGAATAACGAAAGGAGTGGTTAGTTAGCAAAAGGCAAGGCGTTGTGATTTTAAATTAAACACAGTTCCCGAGTTGAATGGAAAAGCTAAAAAAGTGAAGAACCCCTTTTGCCAATCAAGAGTGGTGAAGAGTACAATAAGCGCAGCAGCTGCTTGGTCCTAACTACGTGTGCTTCAAACCAATTCTTTTCCTCAAAGTCAATCGCCTCCATCAAAACTTTCCAACTTAAGAAAGTAACTACTGTTGAATGCAGCAATTATCGTTTGAGATGGATAGCCAGAATTTATCATAAATCGAAAATCGTCTTTTACAGCATCTAACACTCGATATCATCTTTAAAACCAAGAAGATTAAGATACGAATTTTATATTTTTAAAATCTGATTTATAGGTATACCCAGTAGGCTGCTGAATAATTTTTGATAAAACAATATTTGGTAATTTCTATTCTTATTAAACTATTTCTAAAATAATTACGAATAAAAATAAATTAAAATTGATCGAAAAAGAATTTTTCTACTTTTATAATAATTTACAATAAAATATGTAATTACAAATATTTTGTAGCATTTAACTTGCATTAAGTATTCACAATGGTAAATTAATTAGAGTTTAAAGCGTTATCGTTATATCGGTAATTTAAATTTTAAAAATAAACAAAAATTTTTTAGTGATTCAAAAATTAAAAGCGATGTTTAAAAAATTAAAATAGGTTAAATAATTTAGGACTTCATCAATTTACGAAAAAAGTGTTATAATTACTGTTTAAGATAAATTATTCTCCTTATTTTCGAGTATACCTCATCTTCATTATCCATTAGTCAAGTGGAGCTTTAATTTTTAATAGTATTCTTTGAGTTAATTTGTAAATTTATCCTTTAAGCAGGTCCGTTTAAGTAAAGCAATTTCTTGACATTTCTTGACATCTTCCAAAAATAAAATTTTCGACAATCTTCTGCTGCAATATAATTACCTGCTAAAATGCATTTTTTATTTAGTTTTTTATACGTCACCTTAGTACAGTGATAATAACTTCTATTAATACTTTATCATAAACATCGTTTTTATATCGAAAAACTACAATTTTTCTATTCTAACTGGCTTAGATCTTGCCGCAAATTAAAAAAATATATCCAAATTGCTAACAGAATGGAGAAAAAACGCGCATCAGGAATTCATAATGCATTATGTTTTGTTTGCTGTATAATCTATCCTTTATATCTTGATGAATTCAAATGAGTTTGAAGGATGGGAGCAAAGACATTCTTTTTCTTCTATGAAGATGCCGTTCAGATTAATTGATTAAAACAAAAACAAGTTAATTTTGTAGAATGTTTCTAAAGTAGTAATCTCAGTGAATAAAATAATTTTTTTCTTTTTATTTTTTTATCATAAAAGTGAAACCGTTAGCAAAATCCATCTTAAAAGGTTGATGACCTTCTACGGAGCGAAAGAAGAATCAATAGAGAGGTACCCCAAAGATAAACAAAACGCCAATACATGAATATTTAAAGGTTTTTGGAAAGATTGGAAAAGGATGCTGCTAAAGAAGTTGGGGTCTAGCGGTTCCTTCATGAATACCCCACAACGTAAGCAATTACTGAAGTTCTTCTCTTTTGGAGTTTTCACCGAGTCAGCGCTTCTTTGACGTGTTTGCCTGAATGTTCCAACATCGATTGATTTGGTCTTAGGACAGTTCTTACAGCCACCTACTCATCCGATCGCCGAGAATTCTAACGAACTGCACAAGGCGTGACTTGAAGTGTGAGAGAAGAATTTTTGCTGATAAAGATAACTGTTGTGGAAGACCTTTTTACTGCCTCTCCGGATATGACGCGTGACATTTCCGAGCAGTTAAAACTAAGTTTTTATTTTGCCAATTCGGCTGAATAGCTTTTAACCAATAGATCTGTCAAGGATCTCTCTATCGTGCTGAGTATCTGCCACCAAGATCCCTATCGAACGCCAAAATAATTATTGCAAATACAGTATACCCGCAAGCAAAATGTTGTTAGTTTTTAATAACAGAGAAATAACAATTATAATCCAAGAAAATTCTTTAAGATCGGAAAAGAAGCAACCTTTCTATAGAATGGAATAAAATCTCTTATAAATATTTCAATTTTAAATTTTTTATACCGTAAAAATATAGACATTTAAATAAAATAAATTCGGCATAACAGATTTAAATATTCCATATATAGGATGACTAATGTTGGCTCCATAAACGTATTTTATTCCTTATAAATATAACTCTAGAATTCATTCAACATCTAAACCATTCAAAAGTCATAGGTACAGTACAACTACAGATTTCTAAAAGTTGCATTCAAAATTTCTAACTTAATGCAGATTTATACAACTTTGAAATCTCAAAGATATTACCTATAGCTTTTTTTTTAAATTATGAATAGACTATATTTTAATTTTGAACTTTTAACATTTACCAAAACTTATAAAGTATATTNTCTACTACCTTACAAACTATAAAATTTTATTTACTTTTTGTAAAAATCGTAAAATCCAGTAGATTCGGATTTCTGTTGTTAGAAACGAGAAATTAATGTTTAAAAAATCATTTTTAAAAAAGTAATATTAAAGATTAAAAATAGACTTTATGTGGATGTAAAATATAATATTAATAGAATATGTAAATCGTATAATTATATAATTTAAATATTAAATTTATGGTTTATACACATTACAACTTTCTCTATAAGGTCAAGTCATAAGACATATCTGCTTTTATTTTAAACTTTCACGTGGCAAATTTATATTTAACTCTCTAAACTGTGTGGCTACTCACATATATAATAAGTCTCTATGTATTGTACAGTACAAGTTTGTGTATTGTCTTCTATGTATATTCAGTAGTTTAACTAGAACCGATATTAGGAGGACATGCAAAGCTATATTTATCCTTGTATCATTGTAGATGTAACCACTAGCGCTGTGAATGACGAATAAACTCATATATTGTATATACATGTTATATGTTGTGTAAATGCGTCTGTCACACTCAACTTTTTCAAGTACTTATTTGATCTTTTCTTAAATTATTTGTTTATAAAGATAAGGAGAGCAACCTATTTATAAACGTAAGAGTAATAAGGGGGAAGCCGGATCCCTTCCTAGTTATATTACTGTGTATATTGTGTATTATATTTATAGTAAATTACTTTATATTGCCAAATATGACAGAATGATTTTAATATTATTCCAATATATGAGGCTTTAATTGCGTTTTATTTTTAATAGAAAGAGATCTTCAATTTAAAAAATATTAGCAAAAACTGTTTCAGGACGATAGAAAAACCTTTCAAGAAATTTTCCTCATACAGAACAGCAAATGAATAAATTACAAGATGGCCTGTATGAAGAAAGAAAGAATTCTCAACAATTGGACATTTGATATAATGGACGTCTTTCAAATATCAAACGTCCGCACTATTACAATGTCGATACTTGTAAATTTTTCATATA
Organism: Centruroides sculpturatus; assembly: GCF_000671375.1. NCBI lineage: Eukaryota > Metazoa > Arthropoda > Arachnida > Scorpiones > Buthidae > Centruroides > Centruroides sculpturatus. The sequence goes on along the minus strand of NW_019384961.1, from coordinate 53,415 downwards.
TAGCTCCATTATATTGCTATAGTTGGATACGACACTTCATCAAGCTATTTCTTTTGTTAAAGATTACTTTTTTATTTATAACTATATATATACACATAAATCTAAAAAAGCCTCGATATTTCGATTTTGAAATAATCAACATTTTATTTCTATTTTAATTTTTATTCTAATTTGAAAAAATATATATATATTCATTTCCTGTGTTTTTAAATCGATTCGGTTATATTTGCTGTAATTTAATTTCGAAATTTTCTTTAAATGTAATTACTTAACTTTTAACTTTGTATAATTAGAAATCTGCCCAAAGACATCAAAGAGAGAAAGAGTAAAAGCATTGGCCATGTCGAATTTAAAACTCTCTTTGTAGTTTCTAGTCAAAAGAATATTGACTGCCATTAGTTGGTTGAGAAATAGAATCTGGATTTGTGCATCTGTTATTTTCGTCAATTTTTCTCACGCCAGTTACTTGCTCTTCGTTAATCGTTCGATAAAAAGAACGTTGCATTTCTTTGCTGGCAAAATACGCTATTTTCCTTGCTAAAATCTATAACAAAGTCATTTTTGTAAGATAAGAGTTTTTTATTCTTTATTTCTCCTTAAAGCTTATCTAGCAAATTTTTTTCTTCATAATTATAAATATAGAAATAACATTTATCCATATACATTGCCACTCTAATATTATATTGTATGAAATATTGATCAAATGAATATTTTTTCGTAGGTGCAGATTTATTCTGATTAGTATTTTCCAAGCACTTCTACATATTACACGGTGAGCCATAAAGAAATAGCAGACAAGCATCATCTGTAGTGTCGACTTTTTCTCTCTCTTTCTGCCAGAACTCATTCGATTGAAAAGGAAGAGCTATGCTGCTATTTCTCTTCTTTTTATTGTACATCCTCTAATGGAATTTGCTACCATAATTTACTTATTCTCAGAATTAAAGTTCTGTTTTCATTATATATTCTCTGGAACATTGTAATTATGCGAATTTAATGATCTATCAAGCTGAAAAACAGGTTAGAAAAGAATGTATTAAATTTTTAAGTTGATGATTTTTCTCTAATACATAAGTAAACCAAGATAAATCGTCAAAACTTGAAACTGAATTAATCTATTTTTATTGTTGTTTAATTAATTAATATAATATTTTATATTTCCCATTTTTACATAAAAAGAAATCAAATTAATTTCTAGCTCTCTAAATTTCATAGGCGTGATTCAGATTCCACGAATATACTTGAATAATACCTTACTTAAATCCATTTATTAATTGACCCAAGATAATTTTATTAAAGAGGGACACTTTCTTCCTGAGAGAGACGTCTTCATTTTATTATTTATTAGAAAATGGTTAGTATTTTGTCAAAAGTTTTCCACATAATTAATCCCGCGAGGGATGTCTACGCTGCAATGGAATTAACTTCCATCTTTAATGAAGTACAAAAATAAAAGAAGCCCAACGATTGTAAAAGAACCTGTTCGTCGAACAGAGAGAGACGAGATAAAGAGTAAAAGGTGATTGCACGGTGCAAGCTAACTGAAAATGCGGTCCGAAACGACCCTCTAGAGAGTCAGTGACGAACATCGAACAGTCTTTGCAATAATTGTAACTTTTGTAAACGTTGGAGTAATTTTTTTTGCTAATAAAAACTTACTGGCTCTTTTTGTTACTAGTAATCACATTTGTTAGGATCAGATTTAATTTTTTTACTTGGAAATGAACATAAAAATAGGCTATCTTTGTGTAGTTTTCTTCTCACCGTTGTATATATACATAAGATATACTATAATATAAAATGTAGATTTTCATGTAATAACAAATTTTAAATGGAGAATATATAGATTCTTTGTATTATCGTAAAGGTAATGTTGATATTCTAAACAAGCAATAACTTGAAATGAGATAAATTTTCTGCATTTTGTCATGTATAAGTTCACTCGGTTAGTTTATTTGTTGTAAATTTATTTATTCCAGTCTTGATAATGAGAAGAAGATGCAGTATGCAGCATTATATTGATGGTCCAGCTTCATTATCCGCTTCGGGCCTAACTTGTTTAGTGTATTTTATATCCTCTGTGAGAGGCCATAACAGTCACTGGTGTGGCTACCAGGTGATGTGCGGGAGTGCTAAAGGTGGCCAGATTGTTGATTGGTCATAAGAAAGTCGACGGTTCCAGACCTACGACCTTGCTTTTCGACTTTTATGATGTTTGTCTATTCCAGGCTTCTCTCTCTTTCTGTTTCTCTTTAATGGAGCTGCAACTTTTGTTTATTATTATTTATGATGTTTTCTTTTATAAATGTAGCTATTTCAACATAAGATTCTCGTTTAAATCGTTTATATCCAATTTCACATCTTCTAAACTCTACTTTGTTGAAGCCGGAAAAAAACTTAAATAGCATGATTATTTAGATAAAATATAATAATTTCTCATTTAAAAATCTATTAAATTTTTTTAAAATAAGATAAATAAATGTTTAAAATATCTAAAAATATAACAGCAGAGAAAAGAAAATTACAGAAAATAAAAAATAAGATCAAGTAGAAGTTGATTGTTTACACAGACCTCATAGTTCACTGGGATAGGAATTTTACACCTCGAGACAAACAAAACTTCAAGATAACTTTTAGGTTTTTCTGTTTCTTTCTACGTCTCTCGGGATCGATTCTAACTGAAAATTACTAAATAATTTAAAAAAATAAACAAGCAAACACAAAATTCGTAATCTCGAGGAAGACAAAAATTGTTTTTGTTTAGAAACATTATCAAACAATAAATGTCAGAAAGGTAAATAAATAATTTGTTTAGAATTTTGATACAGTTTAATAATGTGTAAAATTCTACAATAGAAGCCAAACAAATGTAACAAACTCCCAGTGGTCCATAATAAGTCATTTATATGCGAATTGCATCAAAGGAGCTTTATAACTTCTCTTACAAATTTTTAAACAATTATCAACATGCTTCACTCACTGAAATAGCAAATGTATAGGCCTAAATTTCAATCGAAAAATTAATTAAGTAAAAACCTTAGTTTTAATTGTGAAAACCGAAAGTTTATCCTTAATTTATAAGAGCCACTTAATATTCTTTAATTTTATTATAATAGAGTTAACGCTAAACATTGAGCCGAAAAATATAATAATTAAACGTAATCTGATTTGTAAAAATAGCAAATATTAATTTTATTTTTCTTAGATGTAAATGACAAAGTATCATCTTGACGTTTGACATTAACTTTTTTAATTTTTGTAACTTCTTTCCCTATTAAATTTATTTAAAATTAATTTTTAATTTATTGTGTAATTATTATTTCTAATCAATATTTAATGCGTATTCCAATGAATTTATTTCATAATAAAGAAAAATAAGCATTTAAATGCTTTACCTGAATTTTTTAACTTTTAAAGGAATTTAACTCGTAAAAAAAGCTTAGTGCTGTCATTTGTCACCAATAAAAAAACCGTCTTATCTACTGTTAAGATCTTAAAACGATCCAGGAATTTATTTTTATATCTATGAAATTCGATACGTTTTTATGCAGTTATGGGCAAAATATCGTTCAAATTGGCATTTTCACCATAACTTTTTTGTATTAAGACATAAATATAATAACTACATAGAAAGAAAATATAGAAATTTGAATTTTTAGAGGGATGTTAATACTGAAAATCTTCCTCATAGAAATATTTCATCTGTAGATCCTGATAGATTGATGCAATTCTGAGTAAATATCTTTAAATTCGGCTTTTTCTTCATAACTTTCGTTTAAACTAAGGCTTGAATATAATGTAATAGCGTATCCGAAAGAATATTAAATTGTATCGAAGCAATTTTAAATTTTAACCTGATAAAATATTACTCAGGATTATATTTTATATATCTGTAAATCCTCAATACGTTATATGATTAGACATAAAAATACATTTTATAAAATGAAATTTTTCACATAATTTTTCATTATTATCACTATTAAATGTTGAAAAAGTGTCACCAAATTTGCCAAATTTAATACATTTAAAATAATAATTTTAAATTTTTTTGAGATATGTTTAGAAATTTATCCGGAATATTAATTTCATGTGTTAAAATCTAAATAAATTTCTATAAATATGAATAAATCTTTAAAGTATTCAAAATGATAACGTTTACAAATCCATTGACGTTTGTACGGGACCGGGGTAGGATGAACCCTTTTTTTTAACAAATGAAATACATAAAATCTTTCTTTATTAATAAAAAGCAGTATTAAAGGTTTTATCTTTTTTCTTAACAAAAATAACATTAATTAACAGGTAACAGGGTCAGGAAACATTTAGGAGCCCTTTAATGTTTCCTACCTCTTCATGATGGATCTGTGCATAGTCTATCATTTTATTCATGTTTCTTATTTAAGAAATATTAACAGTACATAAATAACGAGCAGGAAACATGATTAAATTTTATATTTTTCATGGCGATTTTAAAGTATATCACCGTCATAACAGGATAAGCGAGACATGAAATTCGAATACATGGAGTTGAATAATGATATTCTTAAATACAAAAGACAGTTTTCGAGTTTTGTAAAGTTTTTGGTTTAAATGAGTTGCATTAGTACTCAAAATCCGTTTCGAAGAGCTTATTCATTAAGTGACCATCAAAACGTTGTTGGAAGAAAATGAATTATCTGTAGTTTCTGTCTCTTGAATAAGCTGCTTATATATAACACGCATCACGATTCTCTTCGTGACGCTTCAAAACTTCTTTCTCTAATTAATGCTAAAATCTAAATTCTTTTTTAAAGTCTAATCCTAAAGAAAAGTGCTTTTTTTTAGTATCTCACGCGAATGTTTCTAGGAACTTAGATATTTTCACTCTACTCACGCTATAGGCGCTTAAGGTACAGGATTATAAGTACATATATATTCATTTATATATTTTAAACATTTATATCAAATTATTAAAAAAAATGAGATGTTCACTGATTATATCTAAATTAAACGCAAAAATTCTAAACGTATTCTTAAGTAGACATTTAAATAAAATGAAAATTTTAATTATTTAAAATTTATTTTAATATATAATTAAATAGAATTTATTTCTCAGCGGTGTCATTGTTTTGTTAAAACGAATAAAATCGTATAAATTTTAATTAATGTAATTAAAATGTAAAATAAAAGAATAAAATAATTCAATTTGATAAATTTGAAGATTAATTTTAATATTAAAAATATGCTTTTTCTCTTTGGAAAAGAATACAGAAACCAGATTTTGTAATAAAGTAAATGCTTTTATAATGATTAAATATTGTTAATTCATTTTTCATGCAATGGCTACAATTTCCTCCCAGTTTATATGAGATTTCTTATAAATTATTCTATCAACTTTTGTCTCCGATGCCTATACGAATACTTTCATCGACGTATTTTTAAGTTCGATAATCAAATTATCAAAGTTAACTCGTTCTATTTTGTTCCTTAATGGTTTTATATCTTTCTTCTAGACTAATAAATTTTACCGAAACTTCTTTTTATTGTTTCGAAAAAATAAAATAGACTTTATCATTCTTTTATTATCTTTTATCACTTGGTTCAATTCCTTTTCATCTCAAGTTAAGAANTTATTTATTAGAAAATGGATCGAAAAACTACAATTTTTCTATTCTAACTGGCTTAGATCTTGCCGCAAATTAAAAAAATATATCCAAATTGCTAACAGAATGGAGAAAAAACGCGCATCAGGAATTCATAATGCATTATGTTTTGTTTGCTGTATAATCTATCCTTTATATCTTGATGAATTCAAATGAGTTTGAAGGATGGGAGCAAAGACATTCTTTTTCTTCTATGAAGATGCCGTTCAGATTAATTGATTAAAACAAAAACAAGTTAATTTTGTAGAATGTTTCTAAAGTAGTAATCTCAGTGAATAAAATAATTTTTTTCTTTTTATTTTTTTATCATAAAAGTGAAACCGTTAGCAAAATCCATCTTAAAAGGTTGATGACCTTCTACGGAGCGAAAGAAGAATCAATAAAGAGGTACCCCAAAGATAAACAAAACGCCAATACATGAATATTTAAAGGTTTTTGGAAAGATTGGAAAAGGATGCTGCTAAAGAAGTTGGGGTCTAGCGGTTCCTTCATGAATACCCCACAACGTAAGCAATTACTGAAGTTCTTCTCTTTTGGAGTTTTCACCGAGTCAGCGCTTCTTTGACGTGTTTGCCTGAATGTTCCAACATCGATTGATTTGGTCTTAGGACAGTTCTTACAGCCACCTACTCATCCGATCGCCGAGAATTCTAACGAACTGCACAAGGCGTGACTTGAAGTGTGAGAGAAGAATTTTTGCTGATAAAGATAACTGTTGTGGAAGACCTTTTTACTGCCTCTCCGGATATGACGCGTGACATTTCCGAGCAGTTAAAACTAAGTTTTTATTTTGCCAATTCGGCTGAATAGCTTTTAACCAATAGATCTGTCAAGGATCTCTCTATCGTGCTGAGTATCTGCCACCAAGATCCCTATCGAACGCCAAAATAATTATTGCAAATACAGTATACCCGCAAGCAAAATGTTGTTAGTTTTTAATAACAGAGAAATAACAATTATAATCCAAGAAAATTCTTTAAGATCGGAAAAGAAGCAACCTTTCTATAGAATGGAATAAAATCTCTTATAAATATTTCAATTTTAAATTTTAAAAGAAAAACACTAATATATTGGCTACCTAATCTCGAAAAGAAATAAAGAAATTTTGAATAAGAAAAAAAGAAATCGATGAAAGAACCTTTCTGTGTTTATATTTTTTTAAAAAATACTAAAAAGTCATATATTAATTACATAAAATATTCATGCAAATTAAGTCAACTAAAAACATTCTAAATAATCGCAATCACTTTATTAATTCTTTTTAGGAATAAATTTTAAGATTTGCGCTTTCATATAAGCGTAAATCTTTAAATTCTTTAATATTAAATCAAGAAAATTGATGATAAATATTAAAGAGAATAAATGAAAATTTAGATTTTAAGAAATTTAATTGTTTTATTTATACTTAAAATATTTCAAATAATTTATTAAAAATTAGAACATTTTTAATAAATTATTTGAAATATTTTAAGTAATTTTTACTTATATATATTAAATTCTTCTTCAATAAAGCAAATAATATCACTACTTTAAAATTTTTCAAACTCTTAATTGTGTTTTGTTTACAAGAGATACGAAAAGTCTTATAAAAAGAATTTTTTAAAATGTGTCGGTAATCCTTGCAAAGACACGTTGAAGGGGGAGAAATCAAAAAGAAGAAAAAGTGTGTATTTACAAAAGGTCATTCAACTTCAATTCTGCAGCAACAATAGAAGTTTCTGTCTCTTCGACGTTTGGTGTCCAGTTTATGAATAAGTAGTAGTAAGAGGCTGGAAAATAAAGAGAAGATTGTGGGACTTATGAATTATGCAAAAGCTAGTGAGAAAAAGAAATGATGAACCTTAACGAGCCTCTATCTAGCGAGTTAAGAATTTTTAAGAAACGAAAGTTGATTAGCTCTTCACGTGCATGTTCAATCTTACTAAACGAATAGAATCTTAACAATTCAGACTTAATATTTTTCAACTGTTGAGCGATTTGTTGCCTTGATTATTTTACTTAAAAAGAAAATAACAACAGTTATTCCACGATTAATATTCTAAACTTAATTGATGCATTCGATAGAAATTTTCTAACATTCAATTACGATAATGATAGCTACGTCAATAGCATCGGTACAAGAACAAAAATTATAATGACGATAATTTATCAAAAGAGAGAGAACATTTTTTTATCGGCATTACTTATATTTTTTAAAATTTCAATTATTCTACTACCAAAAAAATTCATCCACTTCAGAAAAAAGGAAAAGAAGTTGTAGCAACGTTACCATTTTATTATTGTCAGAGTAACGTTTATAATATTCTTTCCCCGTCTTTGCAAAAGTGTTATTCTTGTTCATTATGGCTTCATCCTTCAAGCTTCAATTTGCATGCATCTGATAACACTGTTACTCGACATCCTTCGAGACTACTTCAAGACTGCGACTTCCATTGTTTCATTCAGACAATTTACTGTCTTATATTTCATTACCATCTCCTACAAGTTACCAATATTTATTCGACTATTATCAAATTTATTTATTAGAATTTAATTTCTTAATGTTAACGAACCGAATATTAAATATTTTAAATTTTAAATTTAACAAAAAGCCAGCCTGTTTGTTTTGTATTATTTCTTTTATTCTTTTGTGAATTTTCTGTGGCATTATTGATTATCAATATTCCGGGCGTGTCTTCTATTTCAGTAGAGAATACAGCCCCAAGTATTCTCCATAAATGGAAGCCATGTTTGAAATAATATGACATTGCAGCAATACAATTTTCAAATTTCAACTTGGGAATTTTATATACATTAAATGAGACCTTACCAGTCTCATAATTTGGCTTTTAGAAGGTTAGAAAAATATTAACTATAATAATAATTGATGCTAATGAAAATTTAATTCACTGCTTGTATTTATTTTTAAAAATACATGATTTATATTTTAATCCTTCTTAATTTGTAACGTAATTCAAACGTATACTTGAACCTTCTTGTCCTTTAATCGTTATGTTTCTTAAATCCTATAATTTGATAAAATAAGGGCATATAGTAGTGTATTTTACAGAGATAAAGAAAATAAAATTTGTATTTTCTTTTTGAATTTGCACACAGAACCAGTGTCATCGTACAGAATAGTCTTCAGCTGAAGACAGGTTTGGACCCAAAATACATTCTGCTTAATGACTGCTTGAAGAACTTAATTTGTCCATCTCTGTAAAATATATTCCTATATAATATGTCCTTATTTTATCAAATTATAGATTTAAGAAACATAACTCAAGCATAATCATCAACATTTAAAGAAAAGGCTTTTAATAAATCCTTTAAGTTTTGCTTAAATTAATTTTTACAGTTATTCAAATTGTGTTTAAGAAATTTCATGTTTTCTTTTTCCTTGTAACTCCTTATCGAAATTCGAATCAAAATATTATTCGTTTTCGAATTAATAAAGAGAACGTTAAGTGAAGTAATATTATTTTTTTCCTCCCCAGTTTGTAAAATTCAATTCTTTAATTATTTTACCGGATAATTACATTAGATGTATCATTTACTAAGTGTTCCAAGTATAGCTTCAATTAATAAAATGATCATCAGACATTCATCGTCTCAACTCATCTAGAAGAGTACTGCAAAACAACTCGCCTGACAGAACCCTATCGAAATTATCCGTTGAAGATAATTTACCTAAACAAGCTTAAATCAAAATATATATTAATTTAAAATCGATATGAAATCATTAAATTTCTAGAGCTGGCATTTGTTTAAAAGTGCTGATATTCTCTCAATGTTTTCGGTACAATTAGCCAATGCCGCTTATTGAAATCTATTCATGGATTGCGTTTATAAAACGATAACTAATTAAATAATTCTCCTAGAGGATAAGATCATTATAAATGAATGAATTACCTATTCAAGCTGTGTAAGTGAAGTGTGATAGATTTCTCTAACCGATGACTCGTGTTTCATACAAAATTAATTTTTTACTAAATAAATTCATGGAAAAATAATTTGAGCATTTAAGAATATATTTACTGGTCATTAATAATCGTTGGCCATTGGTAAAATTTTCTGCTAAATGAGATATTCTTTGTTTTTCTTGCCGTCTCCTTTCTGATATCTCCATCGCAACAACAAATCATTTTTCTCCAAAGACCTGACAATTAGTCCGAGATTATCGTCCATTGACAAAAGCCTCAATGTAAACACGTGACCCTACGACGCCTGAAAAGAAAAATCCATCGACTGCTATCATCAATCACCATGCAGGATGATGTCAGTCTGAGATTAGTGGTGATTGCCTAAAAATTTTTACCGAACTTGCGGTGAGTAATCAGTCCTCTGTCAACATTCATTTGATTCGGATCGATAAAGTTTGGAAGTTAGTACACATAAGGAGATTGTGTTTCATAACTCTATTCATTTACGTCCAAAGAACTTCTTAACAGAGTTACCCAACAATTCTCGGAAGTTTTCGCACAATTTTTATTATTTCAAACTTAGTTATCGTGAAAAATATCAATAAGTTTTGTTCTATATCATTGAAGCGTAAAAGGTTTCAAGTTACACAACATACTGAAAATGTTTAGCAGACAATTTCAGAAAGTGTTTCAAACAAAAGGTAATAATGCACATTTACAGAAGAAACTTTAATGAGTTTAACTTTGATAGCATTCAAACGTCAGTTTGTATTGTTTAGTAGTCTTTTCATTCATTTTTTCCCTCTTCTTTTGTCCGATTTTTTAAAAAATAACTAAGTTAAGAACAGATAATTTAACAAATTTCTTATTCAAATAACTATCATTCCTTCACATTAAATTAGAATAGGGAAAAAAGGCGATAAGTTATCACTAATGAACATGTTTACCTTGAAGAAACAATTCACATTCCGGATCAAGGAATATTATTTTGAATGATTTTCTTTCTTTATAGCTAGTTTAAAAAACTTCTATTTAATTAGTATTCTGAAGTTTTAATATTTCGTTTGACTTTATGATTTTAATTATTTATCTCAAAACCAACAGAAGACAATTATTAATATTGCTATTATTTTTTAATGTTTAGGGAAAGAATAACTACAGAAAGGAAATCTCTAGTCAGGCATATCTGATCTCGTTGCAATCAATCTCTATCTAAATTGAACCAATCTCACCTCTATTAAAAAGAATCTTGTCCCTTTAAAATTCATATCATAAAGGCAATTTCGAGATGTGATTCCAGATATGTTTTTAATAAAATTCAAAGATTATAATCAAGAGAGTTAATATTAAATTCTTTCAGAGTGCTATTTCTATATGAATGATAATTAAACTTCATATTTTATTTTAATGATGATTATTCATAAGAAAAGAAAATTTTAATGTAGAAATTTAATATGGTTTTAATTGTTTAAAATTAATTTAGCTTTTCAATGTTTTATTTAATATTTGAAACTCGGTAATCAAGTTGATAGTTTCGAAACATAAAAGGTATTCGATTCAAATTGCATTAAAATAATAGAAAAACGAATTAAATTTCATATATTCAAATTTAAAGTTATATTAGTAACACGTTTAAATTATAAAGCGAACGGTTTTTTTTTAAGTTTTTAATTTTTTTCAAAGTAAAGCTTCTAATAGGCTAAGAATAATAAGATCAAACAGCATGGAAATATTTGCAAGGAAAGAATAGAGAAAAGTTACATGCCAGAATTGAAATGTAGTGGTTAAAATGCAAACCACTGGATTTCCTCTTAGCTTTACACCGTATCCTAACATCCTACGGGGACTGTTTCCCTGGAGGAATGCTGACAAGAGACGGCGCTAGACTTAACTGCTGTAACGATCGTTAAATGTATACCGGAACATCATCTAGACATAAATACTGCTTGGAAGGACATCGACTGAAGCCAGCATCCCCCATACACACGCACACACACAGACACACACACTGAAATAGAACCATACGGTTAAAACTAATCTCTTTCCCTGGTCCTTATTGATTCTTCAGTTTTCTTGCATTCTTTTGTTTTGCCAGATCTCGTGGGATGTTGGGGATTCTTTCGCTCAATGCTCACTGATAAGAGTAGATGCAGCCTCCTGACCGGTTCGTTAGCGCTATTTTGGATTTGTTGAGGAATTAACTGGACTGGAAAACCGCAGTCCGGGTGTTACATGTCTTTAGCTTAAGTGATTAAAATAGATTAAAATCGGCTTTCTGTTATCCTGGGAATATTTGTGGCATTACGCGTTATAACGGTTTAGAAAATTCAATTTATTTCGTTTGAAAATTTTCATTGCTAATTATTATTAGATAATCTGCAAATTAAAACTATTTCTATGTTTCACGCTATAGCAATTGGTTAATGTATTAACAGCAAATTTCTCCATTTCATCAAATATCCAGAAATCAAATTATTGTTGTCAGAGTATATTTTTCCATCAAATATAATAATTTATGAAGGATTATTATACTCAATTTATTAGCATATTTCGAAAATGAAAAGCTATGTCTTTTCTCAAAATTATTTTCTATTAAATTTTGGAAATTCAACGATTATTAAGAACAATTAAATGTTTAATACGCGTATTTGTATGTTTATCGGAAATTACAGTTGTTTTTGCTTTATTTTAATAATTTCTTCTTCATTTTTATATAACTGATCAACAGGTATGGCGAAATTAATCTCTTTGAGCAATATTTTTACATTAGTAATCGACCTTGTATAAAATTGTTCAAAATGAAATTTTCCATTTAAAGTTTGGTTTAAAATATTTAAAAATAAAGCTTCGACAAAAAAAAAAAATATGTTTATATTTAATAGTATTAGTAAATAGGGGTGTAGTAGGAGAAAGGACAAAATATGGGGTGGAGTGGCAAGCCAGGTGCTGGCAAGAGCCTCTACTACTGACCTCTTGGTTAAGCATCGATCGTTGGTTGACGTCATCGAATGCATTTTTGATACTCTCCAAAGCAAGGATTGGTGGTGGGAACAAGATTATGTCGTCAGAAACGCATTTCCAGTCAGGACATTTGAAAAATGAATCTCTTCCAGGTGGACAAGAAGGTACGATGGATATTAGGTGAGCTTGGGAATTATGGACTTTCCTGATTTTCTACCCATTGAATGGGAATTTAATATACAAACATGACAAAAATATAAATTATTAAAATATATTATAGTATTCTTCCATTTCACGCAATATTGAAACGTTAAAAAAATGTATTTTTTGTTTACTTGAAATGAAAGTCTATTCATTTTTTTATAATAATTTTCTTTATAATAAGTATCTAAAATTCGATATTTTAAATTGTTTTGAGTATTTTATATTCAATTATTTTTTCGTAGTATCGATGCAGAATTTCATTCGAAGAATAACTAGAAACAAACACATCAATCAGTCGTATACTTAAGTATAAGCTTATATAGGTGAAAGGTAGATGAGTTGGTGTTCTCGATCACGAAACGGTTAGATTGTACTTATCCTTTGGGAGTATCATTGGCGTGTTGACGAATAATAGAAATAACTGGTTATAAATGACTACAAAATGATGATTTACGAAATATCGAAGCATTAGAAATAACGTGATGGCTCTAGTTCATTGTTATTGAAGCACGTCAGAAACGCATATTCAATAATTCGAGTATATTCATTACGATGAAGTAGGTTTCGATGCGATCCTCTCATTATATACAGTATAACTCTATTTATTATTATCTATAATCTAATTTTATAAAGGGAATTTTATCCGTGTTATGATTAAATAGGATTGATTTCAAAAAAATTAATGAAAGCATTTGGAGAATTGTAATAAAGATTATTAATGTTAGAAATGAGTTTCAAAGTGATTAATGGTTAAAATAAGTTCCGGAAGTAAAAAACGAAATTAATGAAAAAAATTCTTATGAATAATCCCATTTATGTGAATGATAAAGAGAAATTTATTCAGAGTTTTAACGTTAGTCATAGAAAAGAAAAAAAAATTAGAATTTTGATATATAAGAAAACAATTCATGATTCAGCTGTAGCAAAAAACTGTTGAGAATTTTGTTATAATCTACCAAAAAGTAAATATTTAACAAAAGAAACAATTCATAGTTTTAGGTCTTAGAAAGGAAAGAGGAAAAAAATATCTAAACTTTAACAGATTTCTGAAACCGAGCCCGAAAAATTTTCAACAAAATCTTAATTCAGTCTGAAAATTTCCAAGAAAAATTTCTCACTTATTAAAACTACAATTTTTAAAAAATACATTGTAAACACGCAACATTAAAAGTTTAGTAATAAAGTTTTTTAAACTACTTTAATAGTTCATTAAATTCTTAATTGAGCACATGCGAGTTTCAGTTAAGTATCTCGCTCTTTAACATCTAACTTATCAGTTTTAAAAAATAAATCAACCACAACTAAATAGTTAATTATCTAATATTTGTTTAAGGAAAAATTCAACATTATTAAAGAGAAATCCTTAGTTTTAATGTCAGATAATTATTTAAATTGTTAAACAAACTTAAGCTATATCTAAGACAATAGAATTAATAACAATAAGCTAAAAAGTGAAAGTAGCTATGAAAATGTCTGAAGAGAGGTTGCAAGATACATTCATTTCTTAAACCTTGTCTTCTTTATAATGGACAACTCTTACATTTCCAATGGATGTTGTAGTCTTTTCTGAGACTTTGTGACAAATGTCCACCTGTCTGGAAAATCCCTGTCAGCTAGATTTTGTGGGTAAGAAACCGTTAGAGATCGATAGTTATAGATACAGTTACATATACGTCATTGTCTAGTGGTCAAGAAAGTTGTCTCTAAAAGGAAAATAACGTTCGTTTCCAAACACCTCGTATATTTTTTTTCCTTTTCTTTTTTTTTTGTACTTTTCTCCTAACTCGTGCATATCTGTTTTCAATCGAAATTCTTTATTTTTATCATTCCGACATTTAGCAGCACTCAAAATTTTAAAGTTTTGTCGCCATAAAAATGATGACAAAATTTTTTTAATTTGTATATTTAAGATTATAGTTTTATCGTCACATTTNAATAAAAGAATAAAATAATTCAATTTGATAAATTTGAAGATTAATTTTAATATTAAAAATATGCTTTTTCTCTTTGGAAAAGAATACAGAAACCAGATTTTGTAATAAAGTAAATGCTTTTATAATGATTAAATATTGTTAATTCATTTTTCATGCAATGGCTACAATTTCCTCCCAGTTTATATGAGATTTCTTATAAATTATTCTATCAACTTTTGTCTCCGATGCCTATACGAATACTTTCATCGACGTATTTTTAAGTTCGATAATCAAATTATCAAAGTTAACTCGTTCTATTTTGTTCCTTAATGGTTTTATATCTTTCTTCTAGACTAATAAATTTTACCGAAACTTCTTTTTATTGTTTCGAAAAAATAAAATAGACTTTATCATTCTTTTATTATCTTTTATCACTTGGTTCAATTCCTTTTCATCTCAAGTTAAGAACGTTTTTCATCCAAAACTACTTTTCAACATTTGTAACCTCTTCTAGGTTTTCTATATAAAATTAATACAGTTTTATTTACTTTTTTTATAATATTTACAAGACGCGTATTCTGTCTACTTAACTTATATCAAATTAACTTAATGTATAATTGGATAAAACTATTTTAAAAAGATTTGTATGTAAAAAAGGCGCCAGTTATATTTTTCTTCCTAATTACTAGATTTGAAACTAGTTTAAGAACTGTAAGACGCTTTTTCTGTGCTAAAATTAACACATTTAAAGACTTTCTTCTAGATAAATTAATTAATATAAATGTAAGAAACCGTCCAAAATCTTCAAATTATAAATAACAACTAACAGATATATCTAATTAAGTTTCCTATCTTAACTGATAAAGCAAATAAAAACTGAAAACAAGGAATGCTTTTTAGTGATTTTCATAATATGCAAAGATGTTAGAAGATTTTTATAATCTCTTAAAGCGGTTATTTACAGGTTTAAAACTTTAATTAAGATTTTTCTCTTCACAAAAGATGTATCGACTCGAAGAAAACTGAAGCTTCTTCTCCATTAAATAGACTTTTTTTTCTCTTTTTCTCGGTTAATCTTCATTTTTTTAATTAAGGAAAGTCTGAATTTTCGGGTGATAAAATGGTTTTTAATAACTAAAACCATAAACGCTAATTTCTTCAAAAGAAACTGGAAGTAATTGAGGATGAAAGTTGAAAACGCAACTTCTTTTTTTTATTATTAAATCATTTTTTAAGCTATTGATTAATATCAAGCATTAGAATGATTAAATCTTTATTTTTCTTCTTAATTAATACATTAAAAGTATTTTAATATTATATATTAAATAGTTTAATTGTGTATAAAATTGCATTTAAAAATCTAGAATTTATAATAAATATATTTATATTTATTTAAAAAATTTTTAAAAGTAGTTTTTAGGGCAAAATAACAGTAAGAAAAACAAGGAAACTTTATCGGAAATTTTACATAAATTTCAAACAAAAATATTTCCTGAACGAAATTTTCATAAAGAATAAAAGTATTCGCATTTTATTATGAAGAGAAATTTTAAAAGTTTATTCCTTGAAAAATTTTAAATTTTAAAAGAAAAACACTAATATATTGGCTACCTAATCTCGAAAAGAAATAAAGAAATTTTGAATAAGAAAAAAAGAAATCGATGAAAGAACCTTTCTGTGTTTATATTTTTTTAAAAAATACTAAAAAGTCATATATTAATTACATAAAATATTCATGCAAATTAAGTCAACTAAAAACATTCTAAATAATCGCAATCACTTTATTAATTCTTTTTAGGAATAAATTTTAAGATTTGCGCTTTCATATAAGCGTAAATCTTTAAATTCTTTAATATTAAATCAAGAAAATTGATGATAAATATTAAAGAGAATAAATGAAAATTTAGATTTTAAGAAATTTAATTGTTTTATTTATACTTAAAATATTTCAAATAATTTATTAAAAATTAGAACATTTTTAATAAATTATTTGAAATATTTTAAGTAATTTTTACTTATATATATTAAATTCTTCTTCAATAAAGCAAATAATATCACTACTTTAAAATTTTTCAAACTCTTAATTGTGTTTTGTTTACAAGAGATACGAAAAGTCTTATAAAAAGAATTTTTTAAAATGTGTCGGTAATCCTTGCAAAGACACGTTGAAGGGGGAGAAATCAAAAAGAAGAAAAAGTGTGTATTTACAAAAGGTCATTCAACTTCAATTCTGCAGCAACAATAGAAGTTTCTGTCTCTTCGACGTTTGGTGTCCAGTTTATGAATAAGTAGTAGTAAGAGGCTGGAAAATAAAGAGAAGATTGTGGGACTTATGAATTATGCAAAAGCTAGTGAGAAAAAGAAATGATGAACCTTAACGAGCCTCTATCTAGCGAGTTAAGAATTTTTAAGAAACGAAAGTTGATTAGCTCTTCACGTGCATGTTCAATCTTACTAAACGAATAGAATCTTAACAATTCAGACTTAATATTTTTCAACTGTTGAGCGATTTGTTGCCTTGATTATTTTACTTAAAAAGAAAATAACAACAGTTATTCCACGATTAATATTCTAAACTTAATTGATGCATTCGATAGAAATTTTCTAACATTCAATTACGATAATGATAGCTACGTCAATAGCATCGGTACAAGAACAAAAATTATAATGACGATAATTTATCAAAAGAGAGAGAACATTTTTTTATCGGCATTACTTATATTTTTTAAAATTTCAATTATTCTACTACCAAAAAAATTCATCCACTTCAGAAAAAAGGAAAAGAAGTTGTAGCAACGTTACCATTTTATTATTGTCAGAGTAACGTTTATAATATTCTTTCCCCGTCTTTGCAAAAGTGTTATTCTTGTTCATTATGGCTTCATCCTTCAAGCTTCAATTTGCATGCATCTGATAACACTGTTACTCGACATCCTTCGAGACTACTTCAAGACTGCGACTTCCATTGTTTCATTCAGACAATTTACTGTCTTATATTTCATTACCATCTCCTACAAGTTACCAATATTTATTCGACTATTATCAAATTTATTTATTAGAATTTAATTTCTTAATGTTAACGAACCGAATATTAAATATTTTAAATTTTAAATTTAACAAAAAGCCAGCCTGTTTGTTTTGTATTATTTCTTTTATTCTTTTGTGAATTTTCTGTGGCATTATTGATTATCAATATTCCGGGCGTGTCTTCTATTTCAGTAGAGAATACAGCCCCAAGTATTCTCCATAAATGGAAGCCATGTTTGAAATAATATGACATTGCAGCAATACAATTTTCAAATTTCAACTTGGGAATTTTATATACATTAAATGAGACCTTACCAGTCTCATAATTTGGCTTTTAGAAGGTTAGAAAAATATTAACTATAATAATAATTGATGCTAATGAAAATTTAATTCACTGCTTGTATTTATTTTTAAAAATACATGATTTATATTTTAATCCTTCTTAATTTGTAACGTAATTCAAACGTATACTTGAACCTTCTTGTCCTTTAATCGTTATGTTTCTTAAATCCTATAATTTGATAAAATAAGGGCATATAGTAGTGTATTTTACAGAGATAAAGAAAATAAAATTTGTATTTTCTTTTTGAATTTGCACACAGAACCAGTGTCATCGTACAGAATAGTCTTCAGCTGAAGACAGGTTTGGACCCAAAATACATTCTGCTTAATGACTGCTTGAAGAACTTAATTTGTCCATCTCTGTAAAATATATTCCTATATAATATGTCCTTATTTTATCAAATTATAGATTTAAGAAACATAACTCAAGCATAATCATCAACATTTAAAGAAAAGGCTTTTAATAAATCCTTTAAGTTTTGCTTAAATTAATTTTTACAGTTATTCAAATTGTGTTTAAGAAATTTCATGTTTTCTTTTTCCTTGTAACTCCTTATCGAAATTCGAATCAAAATATTATTCGTTTTCGAATTAATAAAGAGAACGTTAAGTGAAGTAATATTATTTTTTTCCTCCCCAGTTTGTAAAATTCAATTCTTTAATTATTTTACCGGATAATTACATTAGATGTATCATTTACTAAGTGTTCCAAGTATAGCTTCAATTAATAAAATGATCATCAGACATTCATCGTCTCAACTCATCTAGAAGAGTACTGCAAAACAACTCGCCTGACAGAACCCTATCGAAATTATCCGTTGAAGATAATTTACCTAAACAAGCTTAAATCAAAATATATATTAATTTAAAATCGATATGAAATCATTAAATTTCTAGAGCTGGCATTTGTTTAAAAGTGCTGATATTCTCTCAATGTTTTCGGTACAATTAGCCAATGCCGCTTATTGAAATCTATTCATGGATTGCGTTTATAAAACGATAACTAATTAAATAATTCTCCTAGAGGATAAGATCATTATAAATGAATGAATTACCTATTCAAGCTGTGTAAGTGAAGTGTGATAGATTTCTCTAACCGATGACTCGTGTTTCATACAAAATTAATTTTTTACTAAATAAATTCATGGAAAAATAATTTGAGCATTTAAGAATATATTTACTGGTCATTAATAATCGTTGGCCATTGGTAAAATTTTCTGCTAAATGAGATATTCTTTGTTTTTCTTGCTGTCTCCTTTCTGATATCTCCATCGCAACAACAAATCATTTTTCTCCAAAGACCTGACAATTAGTCCGAGATTATCGTCCATTGACAAAAGCCTCAATGTAAACACGTGACCCTACGACGCCTGAAAAGAAAAATCCATCGACTGCTATCATCAATCACCATGCAGGATGATGTCAGTCTGAGATTAGTGGTGATTGCCTAAAAATTTTTACCGAACTTGCGGTGAGTAATCAGTCCTCTGTCAACATTCATTTGATTCGGATCGATAAAGTTTGGAAGTTAGTACACATAAGGAGATTGTGTTTCATAACTCTATTCATTTACGTCCAAAGAACTTCTTAACAGAGTTACCCAACAATTCTCGGAAGTTTTCGCACAATTTTTATTATTTCAAACTTAGTTATCGTGAAAAATATCAGTAAGTTTTGTTCTATATCATTGAAGCGTAAAAGGTTTCAAGTTACACAACATACTGAAAATGTTTAGCAGACAATTTCAGAAAGTGTTTCAAACAAAAGGTAATAATGCACATTTACAGAAGAAACTTTAATGAGTTTAACTTTGATAGCATTCAAACGTCAGTTTGTATTGTTTAGTAGTCTTTTCATTCATTTTTTCCCTCTTCTTTTGTCCGATTTTTTAAAAAATAACTAAGTTAAGAACAGATAATTTAACAAATTTCTTATTCAAATAACTATCATTCCTTCACATTAAATTAGAATAGGGAAAAAAGGCGATAAGTTATCACTAATGAACATGTTTACCTTGAAGAAACAATTCACATTCCGGATCAAGGAATATTATTTTGAATGATTTTCTTTCTTTATAGCTAGTTTAAAAAACTTCTATTTAATTAGTATTCTGAAGTTTTAATATTTCGTTTGACTTTATGATTTTAATTATTTATCTCAAAACCAACAGAAGACAATTATTAATATTGCTATTATTTTTTAATGTTTAGGGAAAGAATAACTACAGAAAGGAAATCTCTAGTCAGGCATATCTGATCTCGTTGCAATCAATCTCTATCTAAATTGAACCAATCTCACCTCTATTAAAAAGAATCTTGTCCCTTTAAAATTCATATCATAAAGGCAATTTCGAGATGTGATTCCAGATATGTTTTTAATAAAATTCAAAGATTATAATCAAGAGAGTTAATATTAAATTCTTTCAGAGTGCTATTTCTATATGAATGATAATTAAACTTCATATTTTATTTTAATGATGATTATTCATAAGAAAAGAAAATTTTAATGTAGAAATTTAATATGGTTTTAATTGTTTAAAATTAATTTAGCTTTTCAATGTTTTATTTAATATTTGAAACTCGGTAATCAAGTTGATAGTTTCGAAACATAAAAGGTATTCGATTCAAATTGCATTAAAATAATAGAAAAACGAATTAAATTTCATATATTCAAATTTAAAGTTATATTAGTAACACGTTTAAATTATAAAGCGAACGGTTTTTTTTTAAGTTTTTAATTTTTTTCAAAGTAAAGCTTCTAATAGGCTAAGAATAATAAGATCAAACAGCATGGAAATATTTGCAAGGAAAGAATAGAGAAAAGTTACATGCCAGAATTGAAATGTAGTGGTTAAAATGCAAACCACTGGATTTCCTCTTAGCTTTACACCGTATCCTAACATCCTACGGGGACTGTTTCCCTGGAGGAATGCTGACAAGAGACGGCGCTAGACTTAACTGCTGTAACGATCGTTAAATGTATACCGGAACATCATCTAGACATAAATACTGCTTGGAAGGACATCGACTGAAGCCAGCATCCCCCATACACACGCACACACACAGACACACACACTGAAATAGAACCATACGGTTAAAACTAATCTCTTTCCCTGGTCCTTATTGATTCTTCAGTTTTCTTGCATTCTTTTGTTTTGCCAGATCTCGTGGGATGTTGGGGATTCTTTCGCTCAATGCTCACTGATAAGAGTAGATGCAGCCTCCTGACCGGTTCGTTAGCGCTATTTTGGATTTGTTGAGGAATTAACTGGACTGGAAAACCGCAGTCCGGGTGTTACATGTCTTTAGCTTAAGTGATTAAAATAGATTAAAATCGGCTTTCTGTTATCCTGGGAATATTTGTGGCATTACGCGTTATAACGGTTTAGAAAATTCAATTTATTTCGTTTGAAAATTTTCATTGCTAATTATTATTAGATAATCTGCAAATTAAAACTATTTCTATGTTTCACGCTATAGCAATTGGTTAATGTATTAACAGCAAATTTCTCCATTTCATCAAATATCCAGAAATCAAATTATTGTTGTCAGAGTATATTTTTCCATCAAATATAATAATTTATGAAGGATTATTATACTCAATTTATTAGCATATTTCGAAAATGAAAAGCTATGTCTTTTCTCAAAATTATTTTCTATTAAATTTTGGAAATTCAACGATTATTAAGAACAATTAAATGTTTAATACGCGTATTTGTATGTTTATCGGAAATTACAGTTGTTTTTGCTTTATTTTAATAATTTCTTCTTCATTTTTATATAACTGATCAACAGGTATGGCGAAATTAATCTCTTTGAGCAATATTTTTACATTAGTAATCGACCTTGTATAAAATTGTTCAAAATGAAATTTTCCATTTAAAGTTTGGTTTAAAATATTTAAAAATAAAGCTTCGACAAAAAAAAATATGTTTATATTTAATAGTATTAGTAAATAGGGGTGTAGTAGGAGAAAGGACAAAATATGGGGTGGAGTGGCAAGCCAGGTGCTGGCAAGAGCCTCTACTACTGACCTCTTGGTTAAGCATCGATCGTTGGTTGACGTCATCGAATGCATTTTTGATACTCTCCAAAGCAAGGATTGGTGGTGGGAACAAGATTATGTCGTCAGAAACGCATTTCCAGTCAGGACATTTGAAAAATGAATCTCTTCCAGGTGGACAAGAAGGTACGATGGATATTAGGTGAGCTTGGGAATTATGGACTTTCCTGATTTTCTACCCATTGAATGGGAATTTAATATACAAACATGACAAAAATATAAATTATTAAAATATATTATAGTATTCTTCCATTTCACGCAATATTGAAACGTTAAAAAAATGTATTTTTTGTTTACTTGAAATGAAAGTCTATTCATTTTTTATAATAATTTTCTTTATAATAAGTATCTAAAATTCGATATTTTAAATTGTTTTGAGTATTTTATATTCAATTATTTTTTCGTAGTATCGATGCAGAATTTCATTCGAAGAATAACTAGAAACAAACACATCAATCAGTCGTATACTTAAGTATAAGCTTATATAGGTGAAAGGTAGATGAGTTGGTGTTCTCGATCACGAAACGGTTAGATTGTACTTATCCTTTGGGAGTATCATTGGCGTGTTGACGAATAATAGAAATAACTGGTTATAAATGACTACAAAATGATGATTTACGAAATATCGAAGCATTAGAAATAACGTGATGGCTCTAGTTCATTGTTATTGAAGCACGTCAGAAACGCATATTCAATAATTCGAGTATATTCATTACGATGAAGTAGGTTTCGATGCGATCCTCTCATTATATACAGTATAACTCTATTTATTATTATCTATAATCTAATTTTATAAAGGGAATTTTATCCGTGTTATGATTAAATAGGATAGATTTCAAAAAAATTAATGAAAGCATTTGGAGAATTGTAATAAAGATTATTAATGTTAGAAATGAGTTTCAAAGTGATTAATGGTTAAAATAAGTTCCGGAAGTAAAAAACGAAATTAATGAAAAAAATTCTTATGAATAATCCCATTTATGTGAATGATAAAGAGAAATTTATTCAGAGTTTTAACGTTAGTCATAGAAAAGAAAAAAAAATTAGAATTTTGATATATAAGAAAACAATTCATGATTCAGCTGTAGCAAAAAACTGTTGAGAATTTTGTTATAATCTACCAAAAAGTAAATATTTAACAAAAGAAACAATTCATAGTTTTAGGTCTTAGAAAGGAAAGGGGAAAAAAATATCTAAACTTTAACAGATTTCTGAAACCGAGCCCGAAAAATTTTCAACAAAATCTTAATTCAGTCTGAAAATTTCCAAGAAAAATTTCTCACTTATTAAAACTACAATTTTTAAAAAATACATTGTAAACACGCAACATTAAAAGTTTAGTAATAAAGTTTTTTAAACTACTTTAATAGTTCATTAAATTCTTAATTGAGCACATGCGAGTTTCAGTTAAGTATCTCGCTCTTTAACATCTAACTTATCAGTTTTAAAAAATAAATCAACCACAACTAAATAGTTAATTATCTAATATTTGTTTAAGGAAAAATTCAACATTATTAAAGAGAAATCCTTAGTTTTAATGTCAGATAATTATTTAAATTGTTAAACAAACTTAAGCTATATCTAAGACAATAGAATTAATAACAATAAGCTAAAAAGTGAAAGTAGCTATGAAAATGTCTGAAGAGAGGTTGCAAGATACATTCATTTCTTAAACCTTGTCTTCTTTATAATGGACAACTCTTACATTTCCAATGGATGTTGTAGTCTTTTCTGAGACTTTGTGACAAATGTCCACCTGTCTGGAAAATCCCTGTCAGCTAGATTTTGTGGGTAAGAAACCGTTAGAGATCGATAGTTATAGATACAGTTACATATACGTCATTGTCTAGTGGTCAAGAAAGTTGTCTCTAAAAGGAAAATAACGTTCGTTTCCAAACACCTCGTATATTTTTTTTTCTTTTCTTTTTTTTTGTACTTTTCTCCTAACTCGTGCATATCTGTTTTCAATCGAAATTCTTTATTTTTATCATTCCGACATTTAGCAGCACTCAAAATTTTAAAGTTTTGTCGCCATAAAAATGATGACAAAATTTTTTTAATTTGTATATTTAAGATTATAGTTTTATCGTCACATTTATTACAATTTTAGTCGGTTTTATTAACTATTAATATTTTTATTTGTATATTTATTTTATTTTATTTTAAAAAGTAATATTTCTTAATTAAAACTTTAGTATTTTAATAATATTGAATTAAGTCCAATTAGTTTTATTTGTTAAAAGTCAATATTTAATATTTCATGACACGTAAGCTGCGTGATTTATGATGAATTAAATATTCAAATTCAAAGTAATTAACTTTAAAAATATTTTTTTTAGGATTTGGTTTCTTTACTACTGTAATCGATATACATTTACTAATTCGTTTAATTTTTAAAATATTTTTCATTGTGTAAACTTTAAAATTATCTTACACATTATCAAATTTCTTAGTAAATTATTTAATGAATTGGTAATCATCTCTTCTCACGTATGAAATGAATTTACACGTATCAAATTTAAAATTACGGGAACCGAATGTTTAGTTTAATTGAAGCTTTATAATTAAAAGCCAAATAACTTACCTCTTTCGCAGAAACTTCCTTCGTAATCTACAGCTCTGCAATCACAGATAGCTCCGCTGTCGGTGCTTATACAAATACCCCCATGTTGGCAGGGGTCGTGATGTTCACAGGCATCCAACTGGTTGGATCTGACACCTTTAAATTCAATCATGTCTTGTTCTTTGGCAAGTCCCTCTTCACTCGCATACACAACATTTTTTATACTTCCTTTAAAAGTCGGTTCGAATAAAACTGATGGTAATGCAAGTAGATTGGGTTTCGAACTATACCAACTAGGCATCCCACCAAAATATACAAAGCTGTTGGTCGTATAATTACCAAAATGATATTCGGGTCCTCGAGAGATTCGTCCCTGCGTATCGTCGTCTACTCTCAATTGGGTTTCTTCTATGTTGCGAATAATCTCCACTCTGTGCCAATGTCCATCGTGAAGATTTCTACCCACGGATATGATCGAAGCACCACCGCCAAGATTAAAACGAAGTCTCAACGTACCTTCAACCAGTTTTAACTCGAAAAAGTCGAAGGCACCGCCATCGTCCGTATATAACAGCAAACCGTTAGGTTCCTGTGTTTGAAATTCAAAGGATAGAGAACCATTGAGACCGGAGATCCACTTCTTGAACCGCGCGTAAGAAGAAGGAGACCCCTCTAAGACGAATGCTATGGTATCACCTTGCAGGAGGAGGCACAGGAACAGAGTCCAGAGCCAAGTCCACCTGCCCTCAGCCATGTCAACTCATCTGGTCTTTCGACATAACACTTTCGGGGGACTTCTGAAGCCCATTTTGTCTTCCATCTTTAATTAAGATAATTCTCTATTAGTTTATCTGAAAAAAATGATTAAAATAAATTTAGCTATAAAAACCGTAAAAATTAATTAAATTAATAATAATAAATTTGTGTTATTTCACGAAAAATAAAACGATTCTTTGTCGAGAGAATACATTTTTCTGTATATTATTAAATGATTGAATTGCAAATATCATTTCCTTTAAGTAAGATTAAGTTGTATATCGACTAAAGATAAACTTTGCTGGCGTAATCCGAACTTTCACGAGTGTCTAATAAGGATAGCCAAGTAATCCTTAGCAAAACAAATTAAAAAGGATTTGATAAAATTCATCTAGAATTTTACAATAAGTCATTCTTCTCGTGTATGAAAACTAATCTTGAATTTTCTCTAATATGGCAAAACTGCACGTTCCCAATTTTAACTTTCAAATTAAATTCTGCTATTGTTAATTAATTATACCAGTTAAGAATTAAGCTACAATTAATGCATCGCTAATAACTACAGATAAATATAACAGATACAATCAAGCTAATTATTTTCCGTTTGTGAAATTTCTCCTTGCTTTCAATAACGAATTTTTATAAATATGCGCATCGATATCTTTCTTCATCATGTATATTTTTTAATAAAATTTATTAAACTATTTTGCAGGTAAAACTAAAATAGAATTTAAGAAAGAAACGCAAGAGTGAAGAGATGATCCAAAATGCGATTCGAGTTCTCCTCTTTCGCAATAACAAATGTTCTCAATTATGTATAATCGCAAAACAAGATTGTTTCCAAGATTAAATCGGACCATCAAATTTAACCAGGACATCGCTGGTTAATTTTCTGTTCGAAAGTTTCTCATAAAGTTTTCGGATACGTAGACAGAAACGACTATCTACTGACTCTTGCTGAATTTTCAAAAAGGAATAATTACTGAAGTGGCAGAGACTGAAGGGTGGTAGCGAATAGTACTTTGCTCGACGGAGCGCGAAATCGATGGACGTGACACCTGGTAGAGGGCCAGATAATTAGAATTTTTTTTTTTTTCATCCCTCAGATTCTTACTCTACTGGGGATTTTAATGAGTATATAACCAAAAAGAATATGGCGGTAAATGTTCCACGCTATTCAATAAGATTTATGGATTTATAGTTAAAAATTTAAAGGTATATTTTTCTTCAATAAATTACGTTTACATTTTATTTATATAATACTATTTAACAAACTTTGATTTATAAAATATAAGATAATCTAAGCGATTGGGCGTGTACATACATCTCCATTTAACGTTAGAGTTGAGAATTGAAAATATATGTGAGGTCTCGTTCGGGCGTCGATTCATAAAAATTGAAGAGACGAATTGTTCATGGTATAGCATTTCCAGAAGCTTTATATTTCATATTAATGCAATATGGTATAAAAATACCAGATCGACAAGCTGTCATCGAAAGCAAAAGAATTGCGTCTTTGGGGATTTTAAGAGTTGTCACCTCTCAAGTTGTAAAAAATTGACCCCACTTTCTACTTGTTCCGCCTTATATCACTCGTCTCAAAGCATTTGAAATCCTTCAGTACTTTCCATATTTCAATGTGGACATCGCAAGACGACTTAACCGGCACTCACCAGTCGACAAATGTCCAACTGAGTCTCACTATTTAATACAAACACGCTTCTTACTTTCCAATGTCACTCAGGATATCAAAATTTTATATTTTTCCGCTATCCTCTTTTTTTTCGGTTATTTTTTGCCTCCACTATTCACTTTCTATTTTACTATAAAATCTGTTTTCTTCAAGATAAAGTAATAATATATTTTTAATCCTAAATTTATTAAAAGTCATACAAGCAAATAACGCATATTCTATTAAAATTTAAATTTGTCTTCTTTATCTTTTTTAAGAGAAAATTTGAATTAAAAATTAAATCAACAAACGGTTATTTCTTAGAAGTTTTTCTGGATGTAAAAAATATCAATATTTAAATTAGATTTATCTGATAAAATAAGTAGTTTTAAATCGATTACTTCATAAATATCAAACCATTCTTTACAGAAAAAAAACCGTGCAAATATTAGTAAAAAATTATTTTAAAAATTCAATTTCAATTACATTTCTTTTAAGTTGAAATAAATTTTATTTTAAAACCTCATCAGAATCGAAATAAATTAATTTAAAATACGGACATAATTGTTTTTCTAACTAATTTTTTAAAATTTAAATTAGTAAAAATTATGAATATGTGCATATATATACATACATTTTTTTTTGGAAGAAAATATCCCATTAATTAGATTTAAAAAGGAGAAAAGTATAAAAGCTTACTACCTTGTATAATATCAATCCTTAAAGAAATAAATCATCGTTAATGGTAGACAAAAACATGTTAACAGGAAGAACAGAGAACAAAACTGGCATTTTACAATGACGTTAATAATTATTAAAGTAGTGGGTTAAATAACTGCATTAAATATTTTTTCCACACAAAAAAATATTGAAAATAATTAAGAATAAAATGTTTAAAGTATTTCTTTCCATTGGTGTATGGTTTATATATTGAATAATTAACCCTGCTTAATGAAGTTTATACTTCGCTATCTTTAAGTAATAATTTGTAACAATATAGCATGTCCTTAATGATACAGTCATTAGATAGATTTAACAATTATGAGACATTAGAAAATACAAATTTAATTCCTAAACACGACGTTAAAATGAAAACATAGTTCATTTAATTTAAGGACATTTTAAATTATAAAAATCTTTAGATTATTTTATAATCTACTATATACGTTCGATAGGTTACTATATTTTACTAATTTTATCGCTTAAAAATGTAGAGATAATAACGATTTAGTTATAAAATAATTAGATGCGTCATATTGGACTGGTTCATTCAATTAATTAATTATTATAAGACCCTCGAGTGTATTTTGCCTTATTAAATGTTAATTTGATAAAAATACTATTAATCGCTTAGCAAATTAATTAACTGAATACTTTTAAAATAAGAAATAAGGTCAAATATAAAAAAATTAATAAATAAAAAAACTAAAAATGAAAATTAATAAACACTGTTCTGTCGAAACTTTTTTTTCGAATTTTTAAATATGAGCATTTAAAAATTTAAGTTTATAAGAAATTTAGAAACTTAAATTTATAAATATTTTATGAATTTCGTGCGTTTTAGAATAGAGTAATTTAAATGATAAAAAAATCATCATTTTTTTGTAAAGAATACTTTAATTATTGCAAAATTTATCAAAACATAAAGATAATTATTTGAAAAACTTTAAAAATAATTTCTGCTAATTATTGCAAATATTTACAATAATTTTCATTATTTTTTTTTTAAAAATAGCATGCTATTTTAAGATATTTTATGAAAAATAAAAGCGTAATAATCTAACATATTTTTTTTTAAGAAAAGAAATATTAAATCATCCAAGATAATACAAATATATTGATATATTGTCTCGGTTGATTTATTATGAATATATATTTATTAATATTGCAGAACATAAAAATTTCATGTTTTGAATTGTTACATGAAAATGTGTATTGTTTTGAACACAAAATTCTTCTAGATATAAAGTTTAAGACTGAAGAAATCATTCATCAGATATTTTGCTAAATTTATATTCTTGCTACAATTTTTGTTGCTATTCTCGCTATAAGAACAATAAATAAAATTCATTTCTTCACGCAATTTAATATTACAAACGATGTAAGAGGAATTTACGCTAATTAATTTTCCAATTAATTATGTATAAAATTAAGCATTTTATAAAATACATATTTTTTTTCAATACAAAAAAATATGTCTTACGTTTAAATGAAAAGAAAAGAATTTAATGTCACCAAATATTAATTAATTAAATATATTCCTACTTATAGAATTATTAACGCTTAATAAAGATTTAAACACATGACAAAAGATGCTAAAACTATTTATAAAATTCGAAATTTGAAAGAGTATCGAGGATTTTCATTCGAATCTACTGAAACATGAAAACAAATGAAATTAAGCGTGTCATTCAAGACAACAATACACGATAATACAATTTTGTAGTTAAAAAAATTTAGAACGGAGACAGAAACTGAATTTTTTTTATTGTCATACTTTTAAGAAGATACTACCAATTTACCTTTAAAGTGATTTTTTTTTCGTTTCGTCCTTCGTTAGTTGCAGCTGTAATAAGTCATCTTGACAAGGAAAGTCAATTAGAACCGAACAGGAAACAGAATTGGACCCGATTCTGTCGTATTGGAAGAATTTGGTTAATAGGAATGGTGAGAAAGACCATCGTTAAGCCATTAAAAACTTATTATAATGTTTCGAATAAAACAACCGAAAGCATATGTTTTCCATTTCAACTTTCGTTTCAAAATCAATAATCCCATTATTTGAATAAACATAGAAAAATACATTCTATTTCCCTCTTTAATTTATCCCCTTTCTTCCTAGAATAAAAAAAAAATTCAAACATCNTATCGAAGCATTAGAAATAACGTGATGGCTCTAGTTCATTGTTATTGAAGCACGTCAGAAACGCATATTCAATAATTCGAGTATATTCATTACGATGAAGTAGGTTTCGATGCGATCCTCTCATTATATACAGTATAACTCTATTTATTATTATCTATAATCTAATTTTATAAAGGGAATTTTATCCGTGTTATGATTAAATAGGATAGATTTCAAAAAAATTAATGAAAGCATTTGGAGAATTGTAATAAAGATTATTAATGTTAGAAATGAGTTTCAAAGTGATTAATGGTTAAAATAAGTTCCGGAAGTAAAAAACGAAATTAATGAAAAAAGGTGTCCTCTTGATGATCTCCACGGAGTTTGTAAATTACTTTTCTAAGCAGCTAGAATTTTCCTAAAGCATTATATATTCTAAATCGATTTAATCTAATTTGGATAATTTATAGATGCTATTTTAAGAAGGAATCTAAAAGCAAATAATTCTGAGGATACCAATGAGTAGCATTAATTAAGTAGTACGGACAAAAAGCATTGTGGTTTTTCTAATATATTTTTGCACGGATTGATTACAGGATTTTATTGTTGTCTATAATAAGATATTTGATATAATAGAGTTTTAAACGGTTAATTTGATAAACGATTATCTTAAAATTATTCATTAAAAACAAAATTAAATAATGATACACGCTAATTTCGTGTTCTTTCATCTTTTCTACCAATCATTATTATAATCTTTTATGCTTGATATTTATATACTTTGCAGACAAATATTTATATTCATAGCAAAATTTTAACATAATTTCGTCTCTTTTCTACTCTCCAGAGATTAATATAATTTTTGTGTCTGTGTTGTCTAGTGTAGAAACTAAAATATTTATTGATTCTATTATTGAAGATAAATACACTGTATTTTTATAATAAGTATAATATAGATTAATTTTCATGTATAAACATATAAAAATGACAGAAATAAACGTGTTATTTTGCTACGTTATTTGATAACGAAAGTCTAGACTTTTAAGAGATAACGACTTTCTATAGATTTGATTCCTGTGATAATCCTAAGGATTTCGAGTTATTCGACAGGTTTGAAGAAAGTGTCATTGATCGTTCAGCAGTAAAGGTGAGAAAAATATCTTTTCCAATGAGATATTTTCCCTCTGGGAGAGATTTAGTTCTGCATAAGGATGGCTGCCAAGAAACTCGAGATTTGTTTAGAATTTTGTCTATCGATGGTTGTGAAGCGGAACAAACCCTTTCGTGAGTTGTATGGTTTAAGTTTTAAATAATAGATCTTAATCTGCAAAGGTGGCACGCTATATGTAAACGTACTTTTTTTATTATTCAAATATATGTAAATAATTACTGGGTTTGTAAATGGATTTCTACTCTATAATTTTTTAATAATGATATCAAAAATATATGTTTTATTTAAAAAATAAAAAATGAACTTAGATTTAGAAATTTAAACAATATACATTAATTAATTTTTTTTAAAACGATTCGAAAAGATGAAACTGTTTACTCGATTTTTGTATAATTTTTACATTTTTACAGAAAAAATGATATGATCTCGTCTCTCTCATTTTTTTCTCCTTCCTAAATCGACGGATTCGTCAAGAGTCACGTCTTCAACAAATAGCTCTATTAAATGTTTGTGTAGTTAGAAAATCAGCTTTTTTGTGAGGTTATATGATGTGGATAGACGAGTTAATGGCATCTGTTGGGTGTGCTCAACATCACGACTCGAACAAAAGGATCTTCTGAGCGAAGAAAAAGTCACTTCTTGCGAGAGAATCTTGTCTTTTTTGATCAGATAAAGCAAATAAGACAACTTTGAAGTTGAAATTAATTAATTTTGTTGTGTAATTACAGTTGCTATATCACCTGATTCGGGAAATGTTAAAGTGAATAGGCACTTTTCACTTCTTTGTGGTTGGCCGCGACGATGGCAAAACTGGAGCATTGATTCCAATAAACGACTATTCTTCATACCTCTATCAATTCTTAAGCCCCGGGCTTTGACTATACAATAGTCGATAAAACTTTGCTTCCAAAAAAAAATAATCTCTTCTGTTATCTAGAAAAACTCCCCAAGTAAAACATTTTTCCACTTTACTTGTGTTTAGTCCATTTTTCAAGAATATATCTTGAATTAAATTGAAATATTTGATTAAAAATCCACCAAACAATAAAGGAAATGTTGAGTTTTTAAACATTTTCTTAAGAATTGTTTACTGTTTCTACTATTTTTTCATTCTAAACTATAAAAAAATATAATAAAATTACATGATTTTAATAAAGAATAACATTTAAAATATGTGAAAATTAAATATCAAAAAAACAAGAATACTCGTAAATTAATGAATTTTAATATAAATTTAACAAACTAGTATTAAAACTTCTCATTAACTTGCAAGTTCTCTTAAGCTTGGAAAATCCAAGTTCGTTTCTATAATGACTGAGTTGTTTATTCCAATATTGTAAACACTAAATTCGATTGCATATAATTAATATTATAAAATGAATTTTATATAGTAGAAATAATATTATGGGAAAAAGTGTTTCTAAGAAATTTTTATAATCTTTTAACACATAAAGAAATTTTCAAGTTTATTAGAATAATTTCCCTGTGTTTAGTTAATTGATAAAGTATTAAGAATCTTGTATTAATAATAACAGTGGATTATTAATCTACTGGATTAGTAATTGATTATGCTATAATCGATAAGTAAAACTGGATTATTAAGATAATTGCTGAAGATAATGTGCAATAAATAAGTCTTTGTAATCAATTATAAAAATTGAACTTTGTTAATAATACAGAAGAATTAATTGTTCTTTCTTAAGATTAAATTAAAATCTAAGAATTTAAAAATCTTAAACTTCGTAAAGAATAATTAATAATTAAAGAATAATTTTTCAGGGAATAATTATAAAAGTTATAAGAAAAGCTGACAAGACGTTGNAAAAAAAAGTTTATATATTATAAAAAAGCATGTAAAATTTAAAATTAAGATCTTAATGTTGAAAAAAACGTTCAGAAAATATCGAAAAAGAATTTTTTATATTTTCTAATATAAAAATTCTATTCGGAAATGCGTTTACAGCAATATTCTGCATCCACGAAAACACGTACTGTGTATATTTGATTCGATAGAAGTATGGATGTTCTTTCTCTATAATCGAATATAATAGAAAAATTTATGAATATTGCAAGCGGTTCATGAGATATAACATCCAGAAATATATTTATCTAATATCTCTATAAATTACTAAGAATTGAACGTTTTTAATACATTTTATCATGTTAAAAATGCAAAAAAAAAATTGATTATAATCAATAAATAATATTTTAATATCGATTAAATTATTTGGCAATTTGATTTCTCGCATATTACATTGTTTAAATATTTCTATCTTTGTATATTTTTCTGTTTAAAGAAGATTAAATATGAGAATTGTACTGTAATGTACCATCCATTGTTTTGCTATTGTTTCCGAACCTAATAATTTAAAAAAAATTTCTTCAAATGATCTCTATTAAAAGTACCAATATATATCATATAAAATATTATGTTTACTACAAAAAAATTTAATTTTAGTATAATATGTTATNATAATAAAATTATAATTATTTATAATTTAATTTTTATGATATTAAAAAGAAATTATCATCTAATATAAATTATTGATATTAAGAAAACCCTTTTAAAATTTAAAATGCCGAAACTAAACTGGAATGAAATAGAATAATTAGCACAACTTCTCCCGCCAAATAACACTTCTTGAGCGCATCGATTCTCATGCGATCATATTTAGAGTTAATTTTAAAGCATCATTAAGTGATGAAGGAGGAACCTGACATACTTGGAACAGATTGCCCCTCGAAGTTTACTTGGATTTTTCCTTCGCCAGGATCTATTTTCAGCTATATTTATTATTATTATAATATCCATTTCAATGAAAGTTGAACGTTCAAGGTTATATCTAATAAACAGTTATTTTCATCTGCTAAACGTCAGCTTTCAATGAAGTTTCATTGATATTGCTGTACGATATTTTTGTTTTCAAAATGATTATATTCATTTAAAATAAGAATGATAGTAATGTCTATTATATATATAAACGATAATGTAATTATTTACCATTTTACCACAAGACCGAATTAAAATGACATTATTTGTTTTAATTTATTTACTTCATTTTAAATTATTATATAATACAATTTCATATTAATTTGGAGTAAATATGAAAATTTAAAATATCGTTTAATGATTTTTATCTGAGAAGATAATAAAGAAAAAATATTTGCAATGATGTTTACTAACAATCTGTTCGTTTGGTTGGAATAGTGGCTACCTTTACGTTAATTTCACGTCATTTGTCAAATAATTTTCTCATTGTAAAATACAATGAGAATCTGAAGAATGACTTCAAATTTACATAAAAATATGCACTTTTTCATTTTAACTGTTTTCGTCCTATGAGCACTAAGAGGGCATTTTTAATCGTGTCCCTTACGAGTACTCAAACCCAGAAGGGAAACGCAGAATGATGAAGGAGGAACCCGATATATTTGAAACAGATTGCCTCTCGAAAATGAATTTTACTTGGATTTTTCATTCCGCCAGGATCCAAGAAATCTCTTAGATTCCTTGGATCCGCCCTAGATTCGATCCAGGTTCTCCCAGAACGGTAGACTACTTTTAACCGCCTCGACCATCCGGCCGTTTTAAAAATAGCACCATCTCAATCAATGTAACAGATCTGAAATAATTATTGGATGAACGAAATGAAATTTCTATATCCTACTGGATGGCCACGATAATCCCTATAATCCATAAGACAGTTCATTTTTTTGTCCAAAGAAGTATAATCTGCTTTTGCATTTTTTAAATTACAAACATTTTATCTTATTATTTATTATTTCTTACTAAAATTTTATAAAATTAATTTTATTTAAATAAAAGTTATTTTTCTTCGATATAATAACTCAAAATACAATAACATTGCTTGAATGACATTGCATTACATACCTTACAATATTTTTTATCTATCTTTTCATATAAATCTATATTTTCTTAAGCTTATTATTTCAAATTGCCAATTTATTATTTAATTCGTTTGTTCATTATCTGAATGTTATATTTCTTCCGTAAATATCTCCAGAAAAGGTTCAGCCATTCTCTATTTTGTAGATGAAATTTTCTTCTGAACAGAAACAGTCATTCAGTACATTGAGTGGGGAACATATATGCTGTTTCCCACTTTATCCGGAGGTGTTCTTGGATCACATCGATAACACTCGTGTTGTGCTTCTACTGGCTCCATTTCATTGCTTAACCAATCCCTATTTATAGAATTGAACTATTTTGGCGGAAAAAACAGCTCAACCATAGTGTGCTTTGGTGAAAGTTAGAACCGTTTTTCATTTTATCCGGAGATGTTCGGGATTACACTATTGGAATTTATTCCTTATCGTTAGATATTTTATTTTGATATTTAAACGATCCTCATTGAAGGAAATGAATGAAAATTCTTTATAGCTTTATATAATTCGACTGAATCTACGTCGTGTCAGAAAGGGGTTTCTTTCCTTAAATAAGAATCGATAAATAGTGAAATTGAATCTATGCAGCTGCTAAATGAATGTCAACGATGTGATCCCAGTACACCTCCAAATAACAGGAAATAGCTCTTATATATCTTGGACTCAATCTACGAAGGAACAGTTTTCAGACCAGAAAGAAGTTTCATTCTATAGATAGGAGAGTATATAAATAGCATAATGAAACCTCTACAGGTGCAGTATGAGTGCCAACAGTGTGATTCCAGAACTCTTCGAGATAAGGTGAAAAATGGCTTATATATCCCGATTCAATCTAAGAAGGAATGGTTTTTCGACCAGAAACACGTTTTATCCTCTAAACAGTAAACGGTTTAAATAGTGACATGAAATATATTTAAATATCGAATAAGAGTCAACAGTATCTAGAACTCCAGAATATGTTTTAAAAACAGAAAAAAAAAATATGCAAATATTTTCGTTTGAGAAATCAAATATTTTATCTTGCTCTTAATTAATACTGTATACCAAAATATGGTTTAATAACTTTATTTACGTACAGTTTTATTTATTTTTTCATTTTTATGAAAGTAGAAACAGTCATTTTTTACGCGACTATCGACACGCGACGTTCAAACCCAGTAAAAGGTAAAGTGGTACTCGCGAGTTGCGCTAATTTGTCTTTTACACTAATAAATTAGACTCAAATTTAAAGTATACATTTCCACGACGTCAGAATTATACAACATTTGTTTTCTTAATAAATTTCCCCACGTAAAAAATAAATGAATAAGTTCTTGACAATATATTAAATAATATTAATACATATTACTATATAAAGGCGTACCGCTAATGAAGTGAAACGAATCTGAGCTAGCAACTCCAGGAATTTTTTAAGGAAACTTTGTCCCGAATATGTCGGGTTCCATCTCATACCACTTGACTGCTCTTTGTGAGCCTGACTGAATTCATGATGGACATGAAAAAACTTTCCTTAGTGTCCAGTGCAGAAAGAGGTAAAAATAAAAATAAAAAAATCATCCCTTATTCTATAAAAATATTCAAAAACAACACTGAAAATAAAGCTAACAAATCAAATACTTTCAAATATAAATTCGAAAACCAGGATAAATATTAAATATGCTAATAATTGATAACTAATTTACGGGCAAAGTGTTGTAAACAAAATACATCTTTTTACAAAGAATATTACAGTTATTTACAACATAATATAAAATTGTTCACAAATAATTTTAAGATTGTTAATGTTCTGAAAACTTGCGAATTATCAAGAATTAATTTTGAGAAGATTAAGGTTTACAGAATGAGCATCGTTTGTTTGGATATGTGGATCCTCCGTCTATTTATTTTTGATTATGTATATGTTTGTAATATCGTAGAGATTGTATGGTGAAAACAAGTGGTTTGCAGAAATGGCAACAGTGAAGTTTCAATTCTTTAGCCTGTCTGCAATCTACAAAAAGTAAACAGAACGATACTTCAAAATGATTAATCGACGAAATCCAAATTCAAACTAGTAAATGAATCAAAGCAACATAAAGGATCCGAACATTTGTAGTAATCCGAGTAAATTATACTTTAGTTATATAAATCAATAATTCTTTTACTTACGTAATATTAACTGGGAATTGAGATGATTAATAAAATACAAAACGGGAATATATCTTCTCTATACGTAGACCCAGACTCTTATGCTTTAATATATTTCTTTGCCATTCTTTTAATTAATTTAAAAATTATTTATGTTTCGGCTAAAGAAAACTTTTTAATTAATTTTTAATGTAACTTTACTTAATTTCTCGTAATTAAAATCATAAAGATTAATTTTCTTCTTTCAAATTATTTCAGAAAATTTTCGTGTTATATATACGGAATAAAATAATAAAAATATTTTTAAAAATTTTCAATATAAAGAAAATTAGAAAATAAAAAAATTAGACCGTGTTACATTATAAAGAATATTATTGACAGATTGAAAAGCATCTTTCTAAAAACAGAACGTTTGTGACGCGATGATAACCGTATTTCCTAGAAAAGTATTCGAATCTGTCCAAGAAAACGTTCTTTAGAACTTCGTCTGGAGAAAATCTGTTTGTTGGTTCCTTCCAGTTTCTTTCTTTCTATTCGGTTCCATTGACTAGCTGTCACTCGGACCAACTATGTCGAATCTTTGTCATCGATTCTCCTCCAGCAGTCGATACTAACTCATGCTAAGGTCCACTTCTACATGTTCCGAAATCACTGCTCTAATTTTAAATTATCGATCTCTTACCAGAGTTAATCAAAATGTTTTATCATCACAAAGATCATCGTAAATGATTTCTATTTGCAAAAATTACACGTAAAAATTAGACAAACTATCATTATTATAAAGTTAAAAAAAAAATACTGAAAGGCAAATCAATAACATAAATCTAATTTTCTTATTTAAAAACTAGTTATTTTATTCGATTTACAAAATGTTTGTGCGAAATTAATAAACAAGAAATGCACCAAATTCACAAAAAATTTATTGAAATCAAATTTAACGGCGAAGTTTCACGTTCTGAATTCAAATGTTTATTTTTATTGATATCGTTGGAATAATAATAAATGAAGTAATGCTGTTATTTTACGTTAATATACGTTACAGGGAATACTTAGAACAAAAGACTTACTTATAGCACTAAAAAACTATTAAAAACTCGTCCGTCATTTTGTCGGTGTATTATATTAATTGATTTTTTTCCTAAATAAAGAAATATCTGTTAGACGAAACTGCGTTGATACATGATGTTCCTGTTGTTTCGGTGTGCCATTATTTCTTATTCTTTTCATTTCAATGCATGTTATGAGAATACGATGGCGTCGAAAATATCGATTCTAGTATATTTATTCTAAATTAATATTCTGTATTAATATCTTAAACATTTAAAAAGCCGAGAAAGCAATCTAACTCGAATCAAACTGACTACTTAGATGGACTTTGACTGATAAACGTTGACTAATTACTCGATCGACAGCTAAATTAATGGATCAGTGTTTAATGGACATCGGCTTCTTTACTTTTATTAATGACTTTGCCGGTTATCGAATTAGTTTGTATTTCATTAATCGTTTAAAGTCGACCAAAAAATTTACAATTTAAAGTATCTTGTGAGAATAATTAACAATTATTTTTAGGTATATATTTATGTTTATAAAAGTTATATTTAAAAAGAAATGATGCATGGTAGAAGAAGCGATAACCAAACCCAGAGATCATGTACTGCTATTAAATTCCTTATGGTTTAAGATATATATTTTTAGAGCTAAACAGCTTTTTATCTACAATATTCAGTTATTACAAAGCTTTTTATTAACAGGCTTCTACCACTTCATTCCCTTTATGAGTTTCTTAATGGTGTATTTTTCTTTAGTCTTTAAACGAGGGGAAGCATAAAAATGATTTCCACTTTCCATTCACTCATTATATACGATATTATCTTTTGTTTTCTCAAATGATTGCTTACTTGGCCGAGTTATAATTGACTGTACGAAGGGAAGCCGATTTGTAACAGTTATGGTCACACGATAAAGATATCTCGTTTCTGCCCGTAATTTATGGTAACTGCAGGAAATTTCCTTATAAATTCTTTAACGGCTTGTAATTCAATGTTGGTGAATTCATAATATGTTTAAAGAATGGAATAGATGAATATTTTGCCAAAGTTTTGCCACAAAAAGATAATGGATGTCGTTAGAGAAACGTTTAAAGGTATCGTGTACTTTATTGGTCCCTATTAATGTATAAATATTAATTTTGCTTTGAATAGATCTTATAAAGTTCTTTACGATAAAATAAATTTATAGAAAATTATTGGATTAGTGTAAAGTTCTAATATATATACATGGGTTTTTTTTGCAATTTCATGAATTCATAGACATTTTTAAGTTCTTAAATGTGTGAATGAAAATTATACTTTCATATTGACGTAACTTATATTTTATGACCTATTATACTGTATTTTCCTTTATCAAATATATCTTTTATATTTTTTAAATTCTATTCAAATAAACAGAATATTTTTAGTGTACTTTATTCAAGTACAATACATTTTTATTTTTATTTTATTTTATTTTTTTGTTATTTTCAACATTTTCAAGAGAAAAAAAATGTATATAAAATGTATACTTTTAACAAAATTACATACATAATAAGCAAATTTAAAATATAATTTTTTTACATATTAAAAGATTTTTATTCGGTAAATCTTTTATTTTCATAGCAGTTTTGATATATAATATAAAAATATGATATATAGTTGATAATCATCTTTTTTAATCTCTTCTTTTGTATGCATGTAATATTTATAGCTTAGTACAACGTTTATTTAATAATATTTAAAGGTAAGCTATAAAATTTTAAAGATTTCAGACTAATCTTTTATTCTGTTACTTTACATGTAAAATTATCTTAGACTGACGAATCAATCATAAGTTGATTAGTTATTCATATCCTGTTATCTGTAATTTTTAAAATTATTTCATTTAATATACACGTGGAGTATTTACAAATTGATTTTTCCTTTAAAAAAATTCCTAAACACGTACCGTACCTTATACCATGAAGAATTTCTTATTTTAGAAAATTCTGATACAGATTTATTGTATAAATAATTTTTACAAGAATAAAAAATTATGTAAAGGTCACAGCAATCAATAACTTTATAACTTTTTTACGAAGGAATTTTGTTTTAAAATAATTTATAAATATGTTTAGTTCGCTTGTTATTTATTTTAATTATTTTTATAATATTTTTAGAAAAATTTATATAGAAATTGTAAGAAAGTCTTTAACGTTTTTTCAGTAAAATATATTTAAATTTGTTTTTTCTTTTGATAAGATAAAATTAAAGATTCAGTATTATATTTAAGGGAATTTTTGTATAGATGTTTATTTTGATTGTTATTTAATGCGAGAAGCAAATAAAAGAGAAGAATGTCGATAAATTAAATTTCTTATAGTTAATCTACATTTCTAATTAAAATTTACAAAATAATTGTTTAAAACAATTATTTTGAAAAGTAAGTAAATAAAATAGTTTTAGAAGGAAAATTATTTATAACATTAGTCAATATATTTTATTGGTTAAAAGATTAATTTAAAAATTTAGAATTACACATCATTTCTTGAGTATTTATATAATTTGTCTCCTTCTATAAATAAATAAATACAATATCTATATTTATAGATAAGGAAAAATATTTTATAGTTTCTTTAAAAGCTTATAAAAATTTAATTATAGGCAGTAATCAAAATATATATATATGAAATAAGAAAATCAATTATTTAACAACACATTTACCGAGAAAAATAAATTTTTTAGACGTGCAATTGTTGAGTAAAAGAAAAAATCAATTTTCACAATATATATATATAAGAATATCAGACACAAACCTACAAATAAGGCCTAAATTCTTTGAAAGGTGAACAGTTTTTGAAACATTAAGGATTCTTTAGATGAAGCATAGCAGGATAAAAGTATTACAGTTGGAAAAGACTATCGACACCTCAGGGGCACAAAAAGGAAAAGAAAAATCTCCGGGTAATAAAAGTACTCCCTCTCGACATCTATAATCCTGGTTCTAACTCGGAACTGAAATTAGGCTTAAGACGGGTTGTAGGAGTTCGATCGTAAAAAACAGCCGTAACTGTCAGTTGTAAAATCGGCAACCGAAGTACTTATGATAGACGACTGATACCCGGACAACCGGAGTATATGGCATCATAATCGCCATTCGGCTCCAGGCTCTACGCTTCTTGCTCCTTTGCATTATCCCAGAAAGGAAGTGAAAGAAGAACCTGTTTGACACTCTCCTCTGTTAATGAGCATTCCTAACAGAACCGCCTCTCCACAAAGATAATTTTATATGCTAACTGGCTCGTCCACGAAAAAAGCCGACCCATTGTTTCCGGCAAATTTGGTTTCAAAAATTAAATTAACAATATTTTTGCTTTTATTTTAACAAAGAATGTACGAATAAATCTTATTAATTGTATTTAAGATTTTTAAGAAGGCAATCGACGATTTTAAATGTTTTTTTTTAATTTTATAATATTTTAAAAATTATTTTTATATTTTTTTTTTCGTGTAGGAATTTTTCTGTATCACAAATAAACATTGTAGAAGAGTATCCAAGTAAAACTATTAAATAATTTAAACATAAAAAAAAATTCTTATAATTATTTATGCTTGTTTTAAATTTTGTTCACAAACTTATAAACTGTTTTAACGTTAATAATTTAAATCATAAACGATTCAAACATCAAACGAATACATGCAAAAATACCTGCACGCAAATAACCCAGTTACAAATGTATATGTTGTTTTACAGTGTATAAATTTAGCCATACCAAAATTATACTACACGTGTTCATATTACATATTAAGATATATGAAAGATAAGCAAAAATTTAAAGCATTTAGATCATGTTTCAGTAAAAGTATTTCATTTCGAAACTGCAATTGTTCTTGGTAGAATGTAGGATGCATCAAAGTACTTATGTACGAGTGTATATAATTTAGAGCCGCGTAGTTAGATGTAGCTTAACACTAAAATGTTCAAAATATTTTTTATAGAAACATAATAAAACCATAATCCCATCAAAGTTAATCGACAGTCAAGTTATAGGTATCTCACCTGTTCCACACCTGTCAGTTAGGATCTACCTGAAATCACATCATCCCTCTTTTATTGATCCACTTCTATTTTTGGCTCTCAACTTCCACGATAATGTGATTAAACTGAAAACACAATCGCTTTTGATTATTTTTACAAAAAAAAAAAAAA
>NW_019384961.1:5249-10222 GCF_000671375.1 Centruroides sculpturatus | reverse complement strand
TCAGACTAATCTTTTATTCTGTTGTTATATATACGGAATAAAATAAAAATATTTTTAAAAATTTTCAATATAAAGAAAATTAGAAAATAAAAAAATTAGACCGTGTTACATTATAAAGAATATTATTGACAGATTGAAAAGCATCTTTCTAAAAACAGAACGTTTGTGACGCGATGATAACCGTATTTCCTAGAAAAGTATTCGAATCTGTCCAAGAAAACGTTCTTTAGAACTTCGTCTGGAGAAAATCTGTTTGTTGGTTCCTTCCAGTTTCTTTCTTTCTATTCGGTTCCATTGACTAGCTGTCACTCGGACCAACTATGTCGAATCTTTGTCATCGATTCTCCTCCAGCAGTCGATACTAACTCATGCTAAGGTCCACTTCTACATGTTCCGAAATCACTGCTCTAATTTTAAATTATCGATCTCTTACCAGAGTTAATCAAAATGTTTTATCATCACAAAGATCATCGTAAATGATTTCTATTTGCAAAAATTACACGTAAAAATTAGACAAACTATCATTATTATAAAGTTAAAAAAAAAATACTGAAAGGCAAATCAATAACATAAATCTAATTTTCTTATTTAAAAACTAGTTATTTTATTCGATTTACAAAATGTTTGTGCGAAATTAATAAACAAGAAATGCACCAAATTCACAAAAAATTTATTGAAATCAAATTTAACGGCGAAGTTTCACGTTCTGAATTCAAATGTTTATTTTTATTCATATCGTTGGAATAATAATAAATGAAGTAATGCTGTTATTTTACGTTAATATACGTTACAGGGAATACTTAGAACAAAAGACTTACTTATAGCACTAAAAAACTATTAAAAACTCGTCCGTCATTTTGTCGGTGTATTATATTAATTGATTTTTTCCTAAATAAAGAAATATCTGTTAGACGAAACTGCGTTGATACATGATGTTCCTGTTGTTTCGGTGTGCCATTATTTCTTATTCTTTTCATTTCAATGCATGTTATGAGAATACGATGGCGTCGAAAATATCGATTCTAGTATATTTATTCTAAATTAATATTCTGTATTAATATCTTAAACATTTAAAAAGCCGAGAAAGCAATCTAACTCGAATCAAACTGACTACTTAGATGGACTTTGACTGATAAACGTTGACTAATTACTCGATCGACAGCTAAATTAATGGATCAGTGTTTAATGGACATCGGCTTCTTTACTTTTATTAATGACTTTGCCGGTTATCGAATTAGTTTGTATTTCATTAATCGTTTAAAGTCGACCAAAAAATTTACAATTTAAAGTATCTTGTGAGAATAATTAACAATTATTTTTAGGTATATATTTATGTTTATAAAAGTTATATTTAAAAAGAAATGATGCATGGTAGAAGAAGCGATAACCAAACCCAGAGATCATGTACTGCTATTAAATTCCTTATGGTTTAAGATATATATTTTTAGAGCTAAACAGCTTTTTATCTACAATATTCAGTTATTACAAAGCTTTTTATTAACAGGCTTCTACCACTTCATTCCCTTTATGAGTTTCTTAATGGTGTATTTTTCTTTAGTCTTTAAACGAGGGGAAGCATAAAAATGATTTCCACTTTCCATTCACTCATTATATACGATATTATCTTTTGTTTTCTCAAATGATTGCTTACTTGGCCGAGTTATAATTGACTGTACGAAGGGAAGCCGATTTGTAACAGTTATGGTCACACGATAAAGATATCTCGTTTCTGCCCGTAATTTATGGTAACTGCAGGAAATTTCCTTATAAATTCTTTAACGGCTTGTAATTCAATGTTGGTGAATTCATAATATGTTTAAAGAATGGAATAGATGAATATTTTGCCAAAGTTTTGCCACAAAAAGATAATGGATGTCGTTAGAGAAACGTTTAAAGGTATCGTGTACTTTATTGGTCCCTATTAATGTATAAATATTAATTTTGCTTTGAATAGATCTTATAAAGTTCTTTACGATAAAATAAATTTATAGAAAATTATTGGATTAGTGTAAAGTTCTAATATATATACATGGGTTTTTTTTGCAATTTCATGAATTCATAGACATTTTTAAGTTCTTAAATGTGTGAATGAAAATTATACTTTCATATTGACGTAACTTATATTTTATGACCTATTATACTGTATTTTCCTTTATCAAATATATCTTTTATATTTTTTAAATTCTATTCAAATAAACAGAATATTTTTAGTGTACTTTATTCAAGTACAATACATTTTTATTTTTATTTTATTTTATTTTTTTGTTATTTTCAACATTTTCAAGAGAAAAAAAATGTATAT
The DNA here is from genome assembly GCF_000671375.1 of Centruroides sculpturatus. Taxonomy (NCBI): domain Eukaryota; kingdom Metazoa; phylum Arthropoda; class Arachnida; order Scorpiones; family Buthidae; genus Centruroides; species Centruroides sculpturatus. The sequence continues at coordinate 7,920 of NW_019384961.1, read as the reverse complement.
AAAATGTATACTTTTAACAAAATTACATACATAATAAGCAAATTTAAAATATAATTTTTTTACATATTAAAAGATTTTTATTCGGTAAATCTTTTATTTTCATAGCAGTTTTGATATATAATATAAAAATATGATATATAGTTGATAATCATCTTTTTTAATCTCTTCTTTTGTATGCATGTAATATTTATAGCTTAGTACAACGTTTATTTAATAATATTTAAAGGTAAGCTATAAAATTTTAAAGATTTCAGACTAATCTTTTATTCTGTTACTTTACATGTAAAATTATCTTAGACTGACGAATCAATCATAAGTTGATTAGTTATTCATATCCTGTTATCTGTAATTTTTAAAATTATTTCATTTAATATACACGTGGAGTATTTACAAATTGATTTTTCCTTTAAAAAAATTCCTAAACACGTACCGTACCTTATACCATGAAGAATTTCTTATTTTAGAAAATTCTGATACAGATTTATTGTATAAATAATTTTTACAAGAATAAAAAATTATGTAAAGGTCACAGCAATCAATAACTTTATAACTTTTTTACGAAGGAATTTTGTTTTAAAATAATTTATAAATATGTTTAGTTCGCTTGTTATTTATTTTAATTATTTTTATAATATTTTTAGAAAAATTTATATAGAAATTGTAAGAAAGTCTTTAACGTTTTTTCAGTAAAATATATTTAAATTTGTTTTTTCTTTTGATAAGATAAAATTAAAGATTCAGTATTATATTTAAGGGAATTTTTGTATAGATGTTTATTTTGATTGTTATTTAATGCGAGAAGCAAATAAAAGAGAAGAATGTCGATAAATTAAATTTCTTATAGTTAATCTACATTTCTAATTAAAATTTACAAAATAATTGTTTAAAACAATTATTTTGAAAAGTAAGTAAATAAAATAGTTTTAGAAGGAAAATTATTTATAACATTAGTCAATATATTTTATTGGTTAAAAGATTAATTTAAAAATTTAGAATTACACATCATTTCTTGAGTATTTATATAATTTGTCTCCTTCTATAAATAAATAAATACAATATCTATATTTATAGATAAGGAAAAATATTTTATAGTTTCTTTAAAAGCTTATAAAAATTTAATTATAGGCAGTAATCAAAATATATATATATGAAATAAGAAAATCAATTATTTAACAACACATTTACCGAGAAAAATAAATTTTTTAGACGTGCAATTGTTGAGTAAAAGAAAAAATCAATTTTCACAATATATATATATAAGAATATCAGACACAAACCTACAAATAAGGCCTAAATTCTTTGAAAGGTGAACAGTTTTTGAAACATTAAGGATTCTTTAGATGAAGCATAGCAGGATAAAAGTATTACAGTTGGAAAAGACTATCGACACCTCAGGGGCACAAAAAGGAAAAGAAAAATCTCCGGGTAATAAAAGTACTCCCTCTCGACATCTATAATCCTGGTTCTAACTCGGAACTGAAATTAGGCTTAAGACGGGTTGTAGGAGTTCGATCGTAAAAAACAGCCGTAACTGTCAGTTGTAAAATCGGCAACCGAAGTACTTATGATAGACGACTGATACCCGGACAACCGGAGTATATGGCATCATAATCGCCATTCGGCTCCAGGCTCTACGCTTCTTGCTCCTTTGCATTATCCCAGAAAGGAAGTGAAAGAAGAACCTGTTTGACACTCTCCTCTGTTAATGAGCATTCCTAACAGAACCGCCTCTCCACAAAGATAATTTTATATGCTAACTGGCTCGTCCACGAAAAAAGCCGACCCATTGTTTCCGGCAAATTTGGTTTCAAAAATTAAATTAACAATATTTTTGCTTTTATTTTAACAAAGAATGTACGAATAAATCTTATTAATTGTATTTAAGATTTTTAAGAAGGCAATCGACGATTTTAAATGTTTTTTTTTAATTTTATAATATTTTAAAAATTATTTTTATATTTTTTTTTTCGTGTAGGAATTTTTCTGTATCACAAATAAACATTGTAGAAGAGTATCCAAGTAAAACTATTAAATAATTTAAACATAAAAAAAAATTCTTATAATTATTTATGCTTGTTTTAAATTTTGTTCACAAACTTATAAACTGTTTTAACGTTAATAATTTAAATCATAAACGATTCAAACATCAAACGAATACATGCAAAAATACCTGCACGCAAATAACCCAGTTACAAATGTATATGTTGTTTTACAGTGTATAAATTTAGCCATACCAAAATTATACTACACGTGTTCATATTACATATTAAGATATATGAAAGATAAGCAAAAATTTAAAGCATTTAGATCATGTTTCAGTAAAAGTATTTCATTTCGAAACTGCAATTGTTCTTGGTAGAATGTAGGATGCATCAAAGTACTTATGTACGAGTGTATATAATTTAGAGCCGCGTAGTTAGATGTAGCTTAACACTAAAATGTTCAAAATATTTTTTATAGAAACATAATAAAACCATAATCCCATCAAAGTTAATCGACAGTCAAGTTATAGGTATCTCACCTGTTCCACACCTGTCAGTTAGGATCTACCTGAAATCACATCATCCCTCTTTTATTGATCCACTTCTATTTTTGGCTCTCAACTTCCACGATAATGTGATTAAACTGAAAACACAATCGCTTTTGATTATTTTTACAAAAAAAAAAAAAA
>NW_019384961.1:0-2482 GCF_000671375.1 Centruroides sculpturatus | reverse complement strand
ACACAAAATAAATTGTTTCTCCGAAATCACATTACCTTGGACAAAATAATATCGATCGAAATTCTAACCAACAGATTTCATTTTTGACCATGACAAGTAAAGCACTCAGCTCTAAGAAGTCTTACAAAAGGCATTTTTATCATAAATAACTTTCTAATCTGCTTTTTTCAGAATAAACATTTTTAGATGAGGTTCTTCTCCCTTTTTATAAAACTTTAAATGTTCTATAAGTCTTGCTGAAAATTAAAAAAAAAATTCAATTTCTCGAAAAATTTTTATTTTTTAATAAAACTTTTACAGAATCAATATAAAAATTCTATAACATGCCTTTATAATCGAACATATATAAAGCATGAATGGTACAGTAGATATAATTCATGTTATAAATTTAAATAGTTTATATCTCAGCTTTGATAAAATAATTTAAATGCTTATAAATTCTAAGATTAATTTATTTTCTATACAATTCGGGCATTAATAGGAAGGATTCACGCGTAGGATTATATATAAGATTTCTATAGGTTGATACTATAAGGAGCAATTATTAGGAAGTTTAAAAGGAATGGCATAAAATAATGTAAAGTTTAAGAAATTATAAATTGTATAATATATCCTGAATAAGAAAAATTGATAAAACATGAAAGAAAATTTAAAAATCTATCCAATAAAAATAATCGATGAAAACATCGATTTGCATCTTCATTTCTGTAATTAGTAAGAGAAATATTGGAGAAAATAATAATTTTTTTTTAATTTTTAGAAAAATAGTACAAACATTAAGATAAAATTTTACACACATCAATGAAGGATTTATTATTTATGATCATAAATTATTCATAAACTAACACGGTTAAAATTTTTACATTATAAAATAATAATAACATTTTTTTAAGTCAAACTGTATCTAGTACGTGTCAAATGCCAAAACCTATATATCAATTTTTTATCACTTGATCGGATTGTTTTCTTGCATGACAATAAAATCTGGAAAAGAAGCGGCACTGACAGCAGTAAATGACATTTCCAGCATATTGCACAGCACATATATGATAACATTGTGAATCTATGCTATACCGAAACTAAAGAAAATCTGACATTTTTGACAACTCGATAACATATATATATTTATTTATATTGTTTAGATATATTTAGGTAAGAGGAAACCTAAAGAGAATATTGAATAATTTATGTAATACTAATGTATATACGTATTACTAATTAGAGAATCGAACAGGATTTATCGGGCACTCAAAAGTGGAGTCTCGTCAGGTACTTCCTTAATTGTATTTCAATTAGTACACAATTACTGCTTAATTAACATTCAGTTAACGAGAAAAGAGTAATTATCCACTGTTTTCGGAAGGTAAACTTAATGTACGGAAATGATTTTGATTATTCAATACGGATTGATGTAAGTAGACGAAGTTGTCACAACATAAATATGAATATCCTGCTACAATCTTTTATATCAGAAAAATGAATAAATTGATATTCATTTATACTTTTAAATATCAATTTAATCGATTGAGAAAGAAAAAGAAGGAAAATATATTTAGTGATTCTAAACGTAGAGCGCATTCGACATTCTGAATAATTTTCTTTCTTTTTTTTTGTGTCTTCGCAGCCAATTTTTGTTTCAGAAAATTTACTTTAACTCCCTCCTGTATCATATAATTCATAAAAAAAATAACCTATCCTTATGGGAATCCTGATTTAATTTCAATCTCGCACCGCTCTGAACACACATAAAACATAATGAGTAAAATGCAAGATTTATTAAGAGATATAATTTTCTTCTTCTTTTTATGTATCTTTTTCGTCACTTAATTACAGAAATAATGGTAAAAAGTCGAGAGGGAAATTTATGTCATTTTTCTAAATTTAATCATATCTATTTGGTTCTTAGCCAATAATTCTTTAGATCGTTACTCTTATGTAGAATTTTTTCTTCTTTTCTTTTATGGCACGCATCTGTCTTCCCTAATAGTTTAAATTCTTAAGTCCACGCCAGTGACACTGTAAATATTATATGTTACATATATTTTATATGTAAGAAGAATATTAAAAAAGTCTATTTTTTCCTTCATAAATTGTTTTTCTCTCGTTTTAAAAATAACTAAATTATAATAATGCTTATTATCATTAATTTGAAACATGAGCTTCGACTATAAGAACCGTTTCTATTGATTTCTTCAACAGTTGTTCTAGTTTTTCCGCTTCATCCTTTAGAACTGTTCTCGTTTTTTTCTCCGTTTTTATCTATTTTTTTTCATAAGGATCGTTTTTATTTACATTGTTTACTTTAGAATTTCATCAGAAAGAGTAAATCTTAATTACGAAACGGACGTATTCATACGTTCTCTGTGTTTTATTCTTCGTTTAAACAATAAATTTTATTTAATTTAAAACTAGTTGTTTTGAAAGTATTTTTGAAAATATATAGAACACTTTGAAAATACCATGAACAAATCATGCCATGAAT
>NW_019384960.1:404880-466153 GCF_000671375.1 Centruroides sculpturatus | reverse complement strand
GAAAAATAACGTTTTAGCATGGGAAAGATAGATAACAGATGCTACTTCCTTCTAGGGAAATTAGAACATCCTCTGTTTTTCCATTATCTGCTAAAAATCTCGCCTCGATGGGAAATGTTTACCCCTCCAATATTCCCCTTTCCGTCCGTTCCCACGGAAGAATCTTTGCATGATGATTGTTCGCCGATCGTCAGATATAGTGGAAATTCATCAGAATTCGGGGAGTTCATCGACAGACCTGGAAGAGTCAGGACTCCACACATATTTCTCCTGATGGCCAACGCCCTTAGACGAGTCACATAGAAAAATCCAGAGTTAGCGCTTAGAAGATATAATTTGATTTTGTACACATATCGATCTCCCATGGAATGAAGGTTGAGAACTATATAAACGAAGTGCTTTTGCCAACAGATGAAGAAGACGAACGACAACTAAACCAGTTGTATGTTTAATAGCGATATTGTAAGCTCTCTCTCTCGATCGCGTATCGGTTAATATAAGTCCATATATCTCTCGATTATAGGTTGTAATTTGTAGTCATTGTCTCTTACTACCATATATTTGTACTAATGTTATTGGTTTATGTTTAATTAAATTTATGCTTGTTTATTTGTTAAAGAATGTATCTCATTCAACCCTTGAATCAGATCTATAAAGTAATCTACACGCGTGTTTGTCCGCGGATCGAATAATTGACAAACTGGTGTCGGGAACCTGACAATTTGGATAGAGACTTCATAGTCTTTAATCCTACCGCCTTCCTATGTAAGTTTTTACGATCAGATCTAGTGATCTGAAACTTTGGACACAGATTTCGGATAATCTGTGCCGATTAAGTGGTACGAACAATCCCTAGCGGCTTAGTACCCCCGGCTACTCTCACAAAAACGGATTTCTTAATAAACGACAAAAAGAGTTAAGATAATGGAAATAGATAAAACACCAGATAAAGGAAGTAACTTGACACTCGAAAAATTATTTAAAATACAAATTTACAGTGTTCTCGACACTCTATTGTGTGAAATAGATTGGCGTTATGAGAATATGAAAATTATCTGTGACTATTTTTGCTTTCTCTGTGGTTCGTCTTTACAATACATGATTGTTGCTGATTTAAAAAAAAAATCGGCTGCAGATCTCGCTATTAAATATAGCAAAGATTTAAAAAAGTACAAATTCACAAGTGAAATTGAAAGTTTTAATTTTAAAGTAACGACTCTTATACAAAATATAGAAACTTCATCTCCGCTTAATATTCTACAGGCTCTTCGTGATTTTGGTTTAATTGAGTCTTACCCAAATATCAATGTCGCTCTTCAAATACAGTATTTCTAACCATTCCTGTTTCTATTACTTCGTGCGAGAGAAGTTTTGGCAAGTTAAAATTAATAAAAAATTACTTATCGTCAACTATCGGACAAGAACGATTATCCAATATTTTTATTATTTCAATAGAATACAACAATATCGTTAAAATATTAATTATGATGGTGTAATTAATGAATTTGCTGAAATGAAAACCAGAAAAATTCAATTAAAATAAATCTTATTAAAATTCTATTGTAATGTATTTGTTTTATTATTTTCCCCAAACCAAATAAATTAACGGGCCTAAATGAAAATTCTTGTACAGGGCACAGGAATGGCTAGTTACGGCTCTGACGTTGGGTTCGGTCTCCGACCATCTGATCACTCCTTTTGTAGATCTGCTCCAACCTACTTGATAGGGATGGAAAATTGAATTGATCGAATAAGGCTGTGCAAGTATGAGCGATCTTTCAAGAAGAATGTTTTTGGAGAGGGCCTTCAATGGAGAACACGTCCTGTTTAGGTATTATATAAGTGAAAAAACACTGAAAAAGTAAACGTGGCTAGTCAATGGTGAGGCGTGAACCTTCGACTAACTACCACTTTCAGTGGTTTTACCCTAGCGGTCATTGTTGACTAGATAGTCTTTTTTTAATTATTCCGCCTCGTGGGCACTAAGAGGGCCTCTTTTTTGCAAGCCCATTATGGTTCGGCCAGGCCCACAATAGGGCTGCCGGGTGATGAGGGAAGAGGCCCGACATATCCGAACGGACCACCCCCTGAAAAATTTCTGGGGATATTTCGACCCGTTCGGATTCGAGCTCGGATCCCCAGAGCGGTGGGCTGCCATCTTGACCGCTCAGACATCCTGCCCTGACTAAATGGTCAGAAAGCTTGAGGTATGTAGTACAATTTATGAAAAACAGGGCCTATCATTCGAGAATAAAACAATCGCCTTACAAAGCTATGTACCAGATTGGTCTTTCAACGACATCACTACTACCAGAAATAATAAAGGATATTCAAGATGAAGATGACCTTCAAAAACTTATTGAAACTGATTTAACGCATAGACACAAATTATCACAATGATTCAGGAGATGATAGTGATGGTAATGATACGAAACTTCTAAAATAGGTGATGAAATCTAAAAGGCAAGACAAACAGCTGCTGAAACCTTCAGAAACAGGCAGAAAAAAAAAATAAAATCTGCTGCTGGCAAATGACATCCGCCAGCAAAAGATGTAGATAATGTAACTGTGTCTATTCCCCATGTAGACAGAGGAAGGGGCGACTTAAGAAATGTTATTGGCGTTATTCTTGAAATAAACAATGATGGCCTGTACAAAATTGGAACTAAGCATGGAATATTGCAGACACTCTATTGCAAGTTAGTTACGCATTTTATTACTTATTTTTTCTCAAATTACTTCAAAAAAGCAAATTATTTTTTTAATGCCATGTTACTCTATCTGAACTGATTTCCACAATTATTGTTTATATATTTGGACGAGGTTTTCAAGTTTTATGAGTTTTTTTCAGGTAGGGTTTTTGTGTAATATTTACTTATAATGAAGGCCAGATAAAGATTTTCGAAGAAAAAAAGCGCAATGTTAAACGCCGTTTTGTTTGGTCTAAAAAGCATAAGTATGTTATGTAATTTGATCAAAATAAAATATTTGTTTATTATAGAATTGAATTCGACCTTCGTACACAAAAATTTCTGCAAGAAAGTGATGTTAAGGACTGCAGCTACCAAATATTCAGTTGGGACAGGACAATGTTTTATGAGGTGCACCTGTACCAAAAACTGTTCTACAAGTAGGTGACAGTGTAAAAAAAATGATTTTGTGTAATTCGAAATGCCACCACAGTAAACCCTGTAAAAATAAATAAAATATTAAATATTTTATATGTTACACTAAGAAGCACAAATAATTTAATTTTTAATTTCAGTTTGACTCTAAAAATTATTTTTATTATTTCGTTTGAATTTTTGAAGCTATTTCCGAAAGTTAATTACCTTNATTAGCTTATTTTTATTTTACAGTTTTGTACAAATGTTGTGTCAGTTCTAATCAATACCGTTTTTTATAGTTAAGTAGACTATGTTTGAATGAACATTGTTCATCTAATTGATTGCCTTTTAATTTTATTTTAACCATTAATATACTTGAATAATAATTTTAAATCAGTTCAAACTAGTTAAACCTAAAGTATTTAGGCCAAACTAGATTGTCCTGGGCTAAACTAGTATATCCCGACACTCGTAGGATAAACCAACATATATAACAAAACATTTTAATAAATTACAATAATTAATTAATCCGACAATAAAATATTAAAAACTTACAAATTTTTCGTATCCAATTACTTCAAAATATGCGTAAATCAAATTTAGAAGAATTATTATTTTAACATTGCATAAATACAGTGTGGTTATAATTAATGTCGCGATACTCAGACATGTCTAGAGCCCGTTCTCGTGGACGTATTTTGATGAAACTTGGTATATATGTTATGTGGAACATGGGGAAAAAGAATATGCAAAAAAATATTTTGTTCGAATTATTACCACTAGGTGAATAAATGGCGCATGAAGAACAAGAAACACAAAATGGAAACATGCAAAAAAGTTTTAATTCACATTTGTTCAATGTTCAATCCATTTGCATCAGTCACGTGTTCAAAACACCTTACAATGCCGTAAGGCGTTTTGAACACGTGATATTTTCTATTAGTGTATTAATATACATAATTTAAATATATTTTTAATTAATTAAACTATGATATAATAATTCTTATCTAACACGTTACATATATGACTTTGAAAAATCGTTAAATATTTAACTGCAGTACGATTAAAATTTAAATCGAATTCTGTATTGACTTACGTTATTATTTGTTCATTTGGCGATGAATTCAAAAACAAATTTATATTGAATAACGAAGATATAGAGGAAATCGATATTTTACTCTGTTCTCCTACATTTAAATATAAAACATTTATATTAAATTCTAAATTTTACTAATTAAAAAATAAAACAGATTATTTTTAAGAATATAGAACTCGGTGTATATAGTTAAATCTTAAATTTCAATGCCGTATTTAAAGTTTGCCTTTATCATTTGCCGTATTTTTCTTGACACTATGAAGGCCTTTTTAGCAAACCCAGATGCACAAATGTCAGACCCAGAATGGATTAGATAAATGATATATCCGTACGGACTGATATTCCTGGGGATTTACGTCTCGACCCGATTCCATTTACAATTCCCCAGAGCGGTAAGAGCGGTAGGCTGCCACCTTGACCGCTCGGCCATCCTGCCAATAGTACAGTCGACCCCCTATAACACTGTTGATTATTTCGTTTTATATGAATTCCATGTTGTATGAGTCACTTAGATTTTACAAATACGTGAGCCGTCACTGCCCGGATCACGTATTTGTAAAATCTAAGTGACTCATACAACATGGAATTCATATAAAACGAAATAATCAACAGTGTTATAGGGGGTTGACTGTATAAGGCTTAGTAATGTCAACTTTTATTTCTTTCAAGTTAAATTACCAATTTAATAAGAATACTTTAGTGTGTTAACTTTAAACTTCGAACTTTTAGCTAAAAATAAATTTGTAAAAATAATTAAAATTTAATAAATATAAATAATAATTACACAATTTAAGAAACAATTATTTAATTAATAAAACGAATTAAATTCTCATAAACAAAAAAAAGTTTTGATAAAGCCAATGTCTATAAACATAAAGTCAAAACACGATACCGTGATGCATTGCGGCAGTGCAGGTAAGCCCGGCATTGCCCAGGCAAAAATAAAAAACAGACGATTACTTCTAACCTTTCTGTCATATTATATTATAGTATTCAATTCATTTACGGCCGAGCGGTCAAGGTGGCAATCTACAGTTTTGGAGGACCCGGGATCGAATCAGGATGAGTCGAAATATCACCAGGAATTTTTTGGAGAAGGTGGTCCGTCCGGATATATCAGGTTCCATTGTGGGCCTGCTAAACAAAGGCCCTCTAGATGGGCGTAAAAAGTTTTAAAAATAGTATTTCGTTTATATTTAATAAAAGTTTATTACACCAAGTGCCAACTCTAACACATTTTTGAAAAATTCATTAAATTGTGAAGAGAAATAAAGAATTTTTAAAATGTGTTAGATTGGTCACTCGGTGTCATAATTCCTTACGTAAGATAACTTTTGTAGTTGTATAAATCAAATACTATGATATAGCGAACATTGAAACGAAAATCATACAAAGAGTTTGGTTATTTCAGCCTACTAATGGCTGATCAGCCTACTAATTGGTAGGCTGAAATAACCAAACACTTTATCGCGATACTCGAATGGTAAGAAATAATACAATTTCATCGGTCAAGTAGACACCAATTAAAATATATATTTGAAACTTTTTAAGATATATTTTTTCTTTAATACTAACTCTAAGAAATTATGCCATTCACAGCCGAATATCAAACGGTAATCTACCAACCAATCAAATTTCTCAAAAAAGCGGACGGCTCGGCACCCTCGATAGCCACTTACATCACATTTTGTAGCCTTATATTATGTAATTTTGGCCGATAGCCTTATATTATGTAATTTTTGTATTCGAATGTCACAATACCGCTAGTCCGATAGGTGGAAGGAAGTTGAAGTTAATTCGACCAAAGGTAATCGTTGACCTCTTTACGAAAAAGGGGATGATCAACGACTACTCATTAATACGTGTCTACTGTTAATATTTGAAAAGTGATCCGAGTTAAATAGGATGTGATGGCCCCGCACGTGATCAAACTTCTCGAAGGGTGTTAGATAGACGAAAGAAAGGTCACACTTTCTAACACCTTTACAAAATACCTAACAGCATTACAAGAGGAAAAACTTTACTTCCACTATCTTTACCGATGTAAAGATAGTATAAGTAAAGTTTTTCTTCTTGTAATGCTTTTTACCTAAATCAATTTCGAGAGTTATACCAACTAGAGATAGAGAATACAGTGGTGCCTCGTATAACGTACGCCTCGAATAACGGACGCTGCGAACAACGGACTTTCTGTTTGGACATTACGTGACTCGAGCAACGGACTGGCTTCGAACAACGAACTTTCCATTCGGCAGTACGTGAGGCGAACAACGGTCATTCTGCGAACAAGTGCGAATGATGTTTCCACTCTTTTGCCGTTGCCAATGACAATCTGCTATTTTTATAATATATTAGTATTATTAAAATATATTAATAGTATATCTGATGTACAGAGCTCCCGTTGAGATTCGGCTTGCTCCCTTGTTTATTAGGTACATTACCTCAGTGCAGGGTAATTACATTTATTCAAGTGTTGTGAAAATCATGGCTTCTAAATAAACAGAAAGGTGATTTGAATTGAAACAAAGCAAGACATCATCAGAAGGAGTGAAAGTTGACAAAAAGTTCCTTGTCAAAGGGGGAGAAGTTCAGGAGTTTACCAACACTCATTATCCAAACAGAGCTGAGGCCAACAGGATCAATGATCTCTACAATGACACCCTTGCCCGTCATTTCCGACAGGTGTTGAAGAAGAGAGAGAAACAGACCACCTTGGACATGTTTTTCAAGAAGCCAGCTGCCAAAAAACAAAGGATGGAACAAGAGGAGATGACCCTGCAAGCTCCGGTAGCCTCTCCTGAATCTGACTCCGATTAAAAAACAATAAAAAGAGACCTGCTGCAATGTGTAAAAAGTCTGTATCTGTATGAATGTGTGAAGAAAGTGTTCCTCCACCTCCTCCTCACAACATCTGACTACCCGGCATAATTGGTGACTGCTCCATTTTCATTTTTTTATGGTACAGTATGGTTATTTTATGCTGCGGAACGAATTATATGTTTTAACATGTATTTCTATAGGAAAATGCGTTTCGTATAACGGACTTTTCACTTAACGGACGTGCACCTGGAACGGATTAAGTACGTTATACGAAGCACCACTGTATATAAATTTTGAAATATTAAGAGATGCAATAAAATATAAGTTTATTAAAATTAGAAGATTAAAAGAAATCTTTAAAAACTTAACATACAAGAAAGTCAAAATTTAGATATTAAAGGAAAAGAGAAAGGAAATCTTATAAACTACGCGTGTAATAAAAAAAAAGAACTAGTTAAAATATTCGGACATTCATCTTTAAAAGAAAATATAAGACTGGGTTATACCAACTTATACTAAATAAAACAACGGTTAAAATTCCGGAACAAATTTGTGAGATATAGTGTAAAGGATTAGAATTTAATGGCCCGAATCAATGGAAAGTGTTAGATCTAATACCGAATCTGGACCATATATGTAATGGCTCGATAGAATTAGAGTCAAATAAAGCAAAAATGACCATCAGTAATAAAATTAAGAAATGTATTACTAGAGTAAGAGAGAAAACAAAGGCTAGAGATAAAAATTATTTTCAATGTAAAAGTCAAATTTATAAATTACATACATTTTTAAATAGAAATGAATTTGAAATCGTTAAGGCTGATAAATGAAAACAAATAATAGTAGTTGACAGTGAAAATGTATAACAGGAATTGAATATAGGATTGATGTCTTATACGTCACTACAACTGAATATAATAAAAATCTGTAAGGTATAGTCGAAACTAAAGAGATTTTCTATATTACTGATATAACTCGTTCTGCAATTTCTTATAAGTTTATTGCACGATCGAGAGCCGAAATCCCAGAGGGATTTATGAATAGCCTTGTATATATATATATATATATATGTCTATATATACAAAGAAAAGATGTCAATAAGAAATCAATTTATTACCAGAAAATTTATTTGCTTATCTTCTTTACGTGTGTATTTAAATGTACATTCGTATTCTACTTTTGATGGCGCAGAATTTCTTATAAATTACCAAAACGTAGACTCGATATGAATGTCACAAAAATTGCAATTTCATATGTCAAAAATACAAAACAACTTATTGCGATATACTAACGACTCAGACGGCCGGATGGCCAAGCGGACAAGGTGGTAACCTGTCGCTCTTCGGACCCGGAATCGAATCCGGATCTATCAGGAAAATTTTGTGTGGTAGTCTGTCGGCATAATGGATGGGCATTCTTAGTGCCCACAAGGCAAAAAGAATTTTTAAAAAATAAATAAAACCTGCACCAATTCTGCAAGTCTTCTGAGTATAATTGTAAAGTTGAAACACCCTATATTATATAAGCGCGAAAATATCGAATTGTAATTGCTTTTCTCTTTCCGAAATGAATCGCCTCCATTAATTATTACCGTTATTTTAAATACATTGTCAATATTAAATTCCTGTAGCCAGATTGATTTGCATTTAAGTATTTAGTCTTAATATCGTTTGGCAATATGAATATTCAATTCAATTTAAATAACACATTTGGCATATAAAATTAATTTCGAATTAGCTCCTCATAGATTAAAATATATTTCAAAGTCTAAAATATACAAGAAGTCAGCACATCAAAACAACTGTTCTTCCATTGTCATTCCTGATCACCGTATATTTATTTTTGCGCTTAATAGATCGTTCTCTTTTTAAAGCTGGGTAAAAAAGCCGCTATATATGCAATGAACATGTAGAAGTAATAGTTATAATTAGTGCGTGAAGTCGTACAGTATTAATAGTAGCACATAACTAGTGTTTAGAAAAACGATATGACTTTTTAAATTGTATTGTTGGATTCAATTTGACTCTTTCGACAATACTGAATATTACAGTCAATCTGGCAAATATGTCATACTCGAATGCCGAGTACCAGGAAAAGCAAGGCATTGCATCCGATATGTAAGGAATTGACATACATATAAGAAGACAAAAATGCATCCAATAAATGAGATGTAAAAATGAAATGTATGCAAAAGCGACCATCAGTAAGAGTAAAAAAAAGCAAGGAGTAAAACATTTCCAACCATACATCGATGACGTTGAATTAATACATTCCTCTAGAGTCAAAATTGAAAAAAATAGAAGATTACCGGTATAATAGCTTATCTCTGTGTAATATTAGTAATTTTAAGAAGGACAAAAACTTTATTTATTTCGAATACGGCTAGATAAGACTGTAACACGTGACTTTAAAAGTAACATAAAATAAAAGTATCTTCAAGTTTAAATCTTATTTAATAGGCTAACACAATAAATTTATTAAATTATCAAAGCATTCATTTCATTAGTAAGAGCAAATAGTACTAAAATACACTGAGATTAAAAGAATGTGCGAGTAAATAGTGTAATAAGCAATTTATTAAATAACCATACAACATTTTTACATACAACAGTTGCATGCTTTATTACAGTACATAAAGAATAAAAATTGCAATTTTTTTATGCTGCAGTTGAAAATCGAAAGTATGAAACGAAAAATATATAAAAATAAATTGTAAAACAAATCTGCAAAAAAATTCTTTCGTTTTAATGCAAATTAAATTACATTTAGATGAATGTTTATAACATGATATTAACGTGATGTTGACAGTGAAAAATTTAATTGCCGGTGGTAAGGGACACAACTCGATATATCCGATTTACCCACAAAAATTCCAGAGTTTCCTAGCCCATCCTGATTCGATACGCGGTCTTCAGAGCCATAGGCCGCTCTTAACCGCTCTGTTTCACCAAAAGCTATTAATACGTCTTTTTATGGAGTGAAACCGTATCCTCGAACTCTTTGTTTAGATGGGGAGGCATACATTTATACAATTACACGTCGACAACCAGACGGTCGNAACATATCTCTGCTTCTGTGTTCATGTTTTCTCTGTTTCTGCTATACTCGTCGTCGACTTCAATCCTTGCCAAAAAGTTTTCCATTATTTCGTAACACTTGAGAAATTTTAATGAAATGTAATTAGAAATTTGAGTTATACGTATTTTAGATTATAGAAATCGAACGTAAAGGAGTTACGTGCTTTTGTAAAATGAAAGATTACAAGAACTACGCGCAGATAAAATGCGATATACTCGAGTTACGATCAATTAAACTGTTGTTGATTCCAAAGCCGAATTCCGATATGTCTTTCGACGTAATTTCTGTTTATAGAATGCAAGGTCAGTACAATAAATATACTCACATTCGTGTTTGCGTACGGAATGTAAGTATTAAAAATTATAGAATAGTAAAATATTGTTTCTATTCTGTTTATGTTTAACCATAGCAACTGATGCTATATTATGATGAAATTTTAATTTCGTAATTGATTTATTATATAATCGTGTCCTATTGATCAATTTGAGAGGTTTTTGCTTTAATATCTTTTATTAACAGCCTAGATGGTATAGTTTTTATATCTTTACTTTAGGAACCCAGAATGGAATCCGGACAAGTAATTTCTCGGATGTCTTAATTTGTTGTTTATTTCATATGCGTTGGGTTCCATCTCTCACCATCCGATCGTCTCTATTGTAGATCGTCGAACCGACTTCATACGTAGGAAAAATTGGATTCATGCAATAAGGGTATGCAATGTATGGGCGATGTGACAAGGAGCATGTTTTTAGAAAGGACATTCAATGGAGAACGGGTCGTGTTATAGTGTTAGACAAGAGGGAATTATAGTCAGGCGTCAACCCTTAAACCGGAGTTCAGTACTGTACTGGGTATGGAAAAAAAGTTTTTCAGTTTACAGAACACAAAGACTGAATGTGTGTACTTGAATACAGTAGAGCGTCGATTTTCCGAAAGTCAATCATCCGAAAGAATTCCAGTCGGCAAATTTAAATTTTCGCCAGTGCTGTGAGGCTTCAATTTGGCTATGTCTTGGGTTACTTAAATATTTTACGTTTTTGATACTAAATTAACATTTGAAGTACAATTTTTTATAATTTTTATATTTTTGAATATATTTATTTTGTTTGTACAAAATAAAAAAATAATTTTTAACGATACAATAGTCTTTGTTAGGCTTAACATCGAGGAAAATTCAACGTGAAGCGACACGCAACGGATAAAAATTTCGACATCGGATATGTTAAACTATTTTTTCGTACGTAAATCAGTTATCCGAAATATCAGTTATCCGGCCAACCCCAGTCCCCAATTGATTCGGAAAATCGACGCTCTACTGTATATATATTAATTTGTTTTCTGAAACCGTGTTTTCGTATTTATTGACTATTGAACACAAGACTGTGTTATTAATTAAACACAGTCTTGTGTTCAATACTCAATATATCTATTAATATTTTTTACCATATTTTATATAGAAATCAGACATATTATAATAAAGCGTGAATATTATAACGGCCTTTTTTTCTATAGGCTCGTTCATAGCCGTTTTCCTTTCAGCCATATGAATTAACATGTAATAAGTATTTATAATTTTAATATTTTTCTAATACATTAAATTAAAAATATGATATAATAATTCTTGTCTAACACGTTACGTATGTTATTTTGAAAAATCGTTACGTATTAAACGGCATTGCAACGAAATTTAAATCGAATTCTGTATTGACTACGTCATTACTTGTTTATTTAGCGATCAATGCAGGAAATAAATTCGTATTGAATAACGTAGATTGGAAATCAATATTTCATTCCGTTCTTCTACATTTGAATTTAGAATATTTATTCTAGCATTTCAATTATAAATTTTACTAATTAAAATTTTAATGAACAAAATATATCAGGTTAACATCAAGAATCGAAGACTACATGTGTATAGTAAAATCTTAATATTCTAACGAGTAATTATTTATTATGACATTTTGATAATGCCAGGCTGCAATTTTTAATCTTATTATTTAAATTTATTTATTTCCAAATATGTGCTATCCTCCTGAAATTACCTATTAGCAATAGAGTCGAGCGACCATTTATCTTAACACCTTTCGGGAGAAACTTTCGAATTAAAACAGCGTGACTTTCAATCTGCATCAGTAAATTCATATATACTTAATCTGGTCCTCTTGCCTGTGTAGTTGCAGGACTATTCTTGCAGTTTGTCTGTCTAAATCCTTTTTCGAGATTAAGGAAACACAGACAAATAGACAGTGGGAATTTATGTGGGATTTACTTGTTAGACGAAAAGAGAACGAGACGACGGTTGAAAAAGGCGCGATGAAGGAAAGACGTTAGGACCGTAGAACATCATCGTTCTATCGAGAAGACGCTGGAAGATTATTATTATTTCTAGTTCTGTCAATACTCCTACATTTATTTTTTTTTCAAATTTTTTCAAATTGCAGCCCAAGAAGAAAATGTTTACAACAAACGATTTAAATACCGATAACGGGTTGAAAATATCCACACAAACAAAGGTTAATGTTACCTATGGTTCCAAAATGGCCGCTCATGTAATTCGGCAATCAAATTGATGAGTTAAGTTTAATTGTAATTAAATTAGGCCAAAACAATTTCGAATTTTTCTTTAATGCTTTGTTCATTTTGCTAAATAGAATTATTGTGTATCAAGAAGTACTTTATTGATGTGAAATTTTAATATAGTGAAATATTAGTGTGAGGGACGAACAGACCCACAATAAAGTGTTATTTTAAATTTTAATTTGGAAAATATAATCGGTTAAATTCGAACGTTTTATCGAGTTAGGCTAAAAGCCATAAAATTTATTTCCCACGGAGTTTGTTCCTTGTTGAGTCGAATCAAGTTAGTCAGGGATGTGTCACCAGGAACTTTTGATGGAGAATCCATATTGGACGTGCGACCGTTAAAGGCCATCACCTGACCTCATGGAAAAAACCCAAGAGAAAAAAAAAAGAGAAAAGAAAACGATCCCGAGGTCAGTCGTCATCCGAAGTCCCTCTACAGAAGTCGTCATTCAAGCCCGCCCAACCAAGTCGTCCTCCAAACCATTAAAACCGTGCCCCAGGATTAAAACCGTAACACCGAATTAAAACCGCGACCAGGATTAAACCCGAGAAAAACATTCGTGCTGGATTAAGCCTCTACACTCCTCCGTGCCTCCACCCCAGTGAACGGACAAGATTCTGATTCAAGATTCAACGACAAGATTCAAAGAACTGTCCATCAAAGAACTGTCCATTCAAGATTCAAAGAACTGTCCATCGACAAGGTATTTATCAACCCGCGATTCGGTTGTAAACTCTCTCTCTCCGCGGCCTAGTATAGTTAAGGATAATAATATGCCGATAGTATTTAGTATCTCTGTATAGTATTTAGTTCGACTTAATTAAAATCGTTATTTACTTGTTACTATGGAGTCCGAGTAAGTTACTTCCGCGTCTCTCTCCTCACCTCTACTCCGAATCCAAGCGCTCACACGCTACCGCTCGCGAATCTCGTGACATAAAGTCGCGATTTCCGAGTCCCCTAGAGACTCGGTGGTGTCATCCTGACAGGGCGCCGAAGAGGTGCCGACCCTACGGTCACATTAGATAATAAAGTATTAATTTCACAAAATGTTTAAAGTATTCAAATATTTTTTAAATCGTTGGAAGAAAACGGGCTTATCATTTGAGACAAATTCCAGCAGTTTAAAATTATACGCGCCGCACCCTTAAAGATAAAAACGAAATTACCTTCATTCGAATTTAAAAATAAAATTAAGAAAATCTGAAAAACTAAATAAATAAAATCTGCTTTAGAAAGAACGGATAAACCAAGAAATTATTATTCTATAAAAACAATATTTTTGATAATAAATTATTTGTATTCACTTTTACTTGAATTTATATTTTCTATATGTACAAGTTAGCCCGGTACGCCCCCCTGGAAACCGTACCGAGGCTGCAGCGGTGGGCGATTTAGCAGCAGCAGCGGTGTCTTTCCGTGGTATAAATAATAAATTTATATCATTAATAAATTCCCATTACAAATAAAAATAATAATATATCGAATTATACTTTTATAAATAGATTATACTATTAATTTAAATAATAGCTGAAAATCATTTCTAAGGGAGTTCTAGACACTCTGTGATTACAGATATACAAAGAATGGGATCAATGGTTTTTATATATACTGATAGCCCGGACCGCTTTTTAGTGGGCATCTAGCAACAGCGGTGTCATTCAGTTGTATAAATAATAAATTCATATCAATGGATAATTTTTCCCTTTCTGTGGGGAGAGAGTTAAGGATTATCGTCTCTAGGGATTATCCTTTTTAAACACCTTCTAACGGTTACCCTCCTATCATGGGGTAGACGGTAATCCTTAACTTTCTCCCCATGGGATGAATTCCGAAAAATCCCTTCTTAGTGTGCATTCTCATCGCGTACTCTACTAGAACGTATTTAAAAACAAAAAATCGGATGTAAAATACTACAGTAGAACGTAAGTACAGCTTTAAGGCTTAACCGTTTTTCCGGTTAAGCCTTAAAGCTTTCCCTCTCCCTTCGCGGAAGAATTTCGAAAAATTCCTTCTTAGTGTGCGTTTTCATTACGTACCCTAACTGTGTTCCAAATTTCACCTCTTTAGATTCAGCGGTTTGCTCTGGGCGATGATGAATCAGTCATTCAGTCAGTCAGTCAGTCAGGACAAGTAATTTTATATATTTAGACTGTAAGGGCAAGTAATTTTATATATTTAGATTGTAAATGCTAATCACAAATAAACTGTTTATTAAAATCCGACTCTACTGTAGATACACACGGCATTCTTTACCTCATCAACTCAGACAATTAATTACCAATATTTAAAAGCATCAATTTCCTAACACACAAACTTCCACACATATAGAAAAAATCTCTAAATATATTTATTTGCATTTCTCAACGTTCTAAACACCCTTCAGTTCAAAAATGTAAAACTCTTAAGGTCACTTTTTGACCTCTCTCCATACTTCCCAGTGTTATATATAACAGCGAGGAAGGTAAAGCTAAAATTGAATTAAATCATTTGTTATAAATCGAATAGGCCCGAACAATACATAAAACTTATCAGTGATTTCATAATTCTATTTCGTTATATAATATACAGTGTATTTACTTTACCAGAGTTTTTTTAAAATGTTATCTTATAAATATTTAATTCGCAGAACCATAACAAGCATACACAGTCGACCCCCCTATAATGCTGTAGATACGTTCCACTTTATAAGAATTTCGCGTTGTAGGAATTTTTAAATACACGAACCAATCACAGCCCGGACGTGTGCAGTTTATGGACTACGGCTGTTTGAAAGGTTTTCTTCAAACAGCCGTAGTCCTCCAAATAAAATTAATCGATTCTAGTCTAATTTGACTCGACATTTCCAAAAGACGTATATTTTTTGGAAATAATCCGTATAAACCAGTGTTTCTCAACTTCTAACGAATCGTCACCCCCTTCAACGTAGTATCGCCTTCTTCACTTCAAAATTCCGATGCCGAGGGCCAAGGCTAACGCCAAATTCGTACTGCATTGAACAGACTAGTGACTAGTATAATGTTATTTGTTTAATTATTGTACGATGTAACGAATAAAATATCTAATTATTCTTAATGTAATGTTTTACTATATCGCCTAGAAAATTGTTTTTCGCCCCCGAAAATATAAATTGTTAGAAATCGCCCCCTCAACATGAAAAACGCCCACATGGGGGCGATATCGCCCCATTGAGAAATACTGGTATAAACTATGCTATAAACAAAAAATTGTAGGATTACTTACCGAGTGTGCACCGTTTGACGACGCCATTGCTTAAGCTTGTTTTCGTCGCGAAACGGCGCACCAAACGGCGGGCGTGTTTTCTGATAAGTTAATTTTCTGCAAAAAATTCGTTGAACTTTGGAGACATCATTAATAGAAATAATTTTTATGGCCATTGAATAATAAAAGTTTTTTTCACAAGAAATGTATAAAATTACAGTACTGTATTAGACTTACAGTACTTAATTTATATACTGTACAGACGATAGTAAACTCAACTTACCCGCCTAAACTCTCTGTAGTGTGTAAGTAGTTTGGCTGCTCGTCCACTATTGGACCAGATTCGACCAATCCTGTCGCGACACGAGTCGGCGATGAAGTTTTACCGCATTTTACGAGTCGCTGTTAGTGTCTTTATACGAATACAGTCGCAATTTTTTCGCCGCGATATACGAATCTGCATTATATGAACCCGCGTTATAGGGGTCCACTGTATATTGATACGCGCGAGCGCAAAAATTTTAGAAAGCGCTGAGTAATATAAAGAATATATATTTAAAAGCAGATAAGCCCGGCGTTGCTCAGGCAAAAAGTAACGATAGCGAAAATTAAGATTATTACGTTACAGTCAATCTTACCCGTTTTCAAAGAATGAAAGAATTAGGTCCCACTGTTTCCATATTAATTAGAAAATTTTTAGATGGGTTAAAAAAATGTTCGATTTTCCGCAAAAACGAAAAAACTGCATCTGAGCCTGTAAATCTTGCAAGTCGTTTTCTCTTAACACTTCCATTGTTAAAACTTTCATTGTTGACACTTCCATTGTTAACACTGCCATTGTTACTTCACTTTTTCATTGTCGAAGCCTTAATCCTGTCCCTCTCCCCCTGGGAGGGAATTTCGAAAAATCCTTCTTAGTGTGCATTCTCGTGATCTATGTCGAGACTATCTCGTGACTATTCTCGTGACTTAGTGTGCATTCTCGTATCCTAACTGTGTACAAAATTTGTAACCGTTTTGACTCTGCGCTTATTATTATTATCATTATCATTATCAACCCGTCTCGATTATATATATAGATTTATCTTACATACTACGATTTCTATATGTATATTAAATAAGCAATCCATAAAAAATATTTTAAAAATATAGTAAAAAAATAATTTATGACGAAACAAATTTAGATGCAGTTTATAATACAAAATAGTGCGGAGCGAATTAATACATAAATAATAACATTAAATATAATATAGGCAGATGACTTAACATCGTACCAGAAAGCCGAGAGTCAAATTTTACATTTTGTAAGGCGTAAAATATTTGATTTTTTTTTATATTTCGGATTTTTCTTAAAAGACCACACTCGACGTCCTTCTTCGAACGTAATACTTCATTTTTCTGTCATTTAATGAGGTAAGACAGCTTAATGTATTAGATTTTCAATTTTAATTTTACAAGGAGGTGGCTTCTTGGCTACTAAAAGTTCTACAAAGACAGACAGCGCTGAATATATGGCACACAGAAACTGTAACAGAATATTAAAAAATCATTATATATACCGAAAGAGATTTTTGTATTTAATACGATGTTTAAGAATACCAATTGATTTGTGTTCATCCAGTTATAAATCACATTTCTACAACTTAAATAAAGTATAACAGAATGTATTGAATGAACTTACTCGAATGAAGAAGTTCTTTTTAACATAAAAGAATCCGCCGACGTTTATGCCAAATGGAGTTTTACCGAATCTTTTCATAAAATTCAGCATCTTTTTTAAAGAAATAAAATTATTTAATTATGTTTAACATATTAAATTAATAAACCAATTGAAAACGTTTAAATTTATTTGAATTACCTTCAGTTTAGTTTCTAACGGTAGATCAGCAGAACTCAATTTATCAATTTCAACGAACTTTTCATAAAACTTCAAAAATTAAAATTAGTCATAAACAACAATTGTATAATTCGTATATATATAAATTTTTATATATAATATTGAAATTCATAAAAAAGACAAATGTGATTGTAAATGCAAACTTAATGAATTTTGTTCGATACGTTTACTCGACATTTGTTTTGCGTAAACGTATGTTCGAAGTGAAAAAAAGATGCTTAACAAGTTTAAGGCTTTAGAAGAAATATAAATTACTTAAATATAATTTAAATTATTATTTCAGGCCTTTCATGTAGCAATATGTATAATACACCTGCCCTGTTATTCAATGAACTTTGCATTCAGTAGGGAATTGCGTTACCAAAGAGAAAATCTAAAGTGGCCAACTTATACGTGACTTTAATATACAGGATATATTTACGTCATGTAACCAAATCCCTATACTAAATACCCCTTAAATAAATAAATAATGTATATTATATTTAGTGGGTGTGAGTATGCAAGTAGCAATAGAAATTCATTTCTCATGCAAACAGAAATGTACTTCCTTCGCTAGAATATGAAGGTTATAGCTTAAACATAAACAATTTTCTGATTTAAACTTATTACGATACGTAGATATATAGAATGAATAGTCATAAGACTTTCATGAGAAGTTCTAGTAAAATTCTAAATGTTAATTTTTGTTTCATGATAATTCTCAAATCAAGAAAATATATAATATTCTGCAGATATCTACAACAAAATATACAGTATTTAGATGGCTTCTTTTCGTACCCATTATAGAATAAATCATGGAGTATGAAGGACTGATAAAGCACACCTGTCCTACGTTCTCTATATTCACAATATAGAAATGATGAGATTATTTATTATAAAGATGTCTCAATGATTGGATTTTAGTGAATATCTCAAGAATAATCCAAAGATTTAGTAAGGAGCCCAATCAAAACTCTGAGAGGAGCTGAAATCAAATCTTGGAAATCTTCGTATTTTTAAGAGATAATCTTGAAAATGTGATGTAAAATATTCTTTGGGAAATGATTGACAAAGATAAGTAATGTTAAGCATAAAAGTATTCAAAAACTTTCAAATCATTATCAGAAACAAATGCTTTTAGACAATGATTTGATTGATACGTCAATTCCATGTTTTAGTTGCAATAGAATATTAAACTTACATTCTCTTATAGAACATTTCTACCGATGACCTGTAGAAGGAAAACAACATTCGTCTTTATTTAACAGAACGGGACACTCGTTAAACAATTACAATATTTAAAAAAATGAAACATTTTCTCTTTCAAACGTTTATCATAATTGTAACTTAGAATAATTGATTAATTTACTGTATATAAATATTTTAATTTTTTATTTTTCAAGAATAATTCTAAAGCTATTTACTTAATAAGATAAGATAGGTATAAGTTTAACTCACCGAAGAAGTAAACCGAGATGCTTGGAAAGTTAAAACCGTACTAACGACTATAAAAGCTAATAAAAGAATAAAGATTGCAAAACGCATGAAAACATCAAGTTCGAAAAAAAAAGAATGCGCAGATAAAAAAAACTTGTTTGATATATTCCAAAACAGTATACTGCTGGAAAGTATGCTTCACATACTAGATTTATTTCTTGTATATAAGTCCATAAAACCCAATGAGTTTGAATCAAACTTTCGATTTTAATTTTGAGGAAATGTTCTTCTTTTGTCAATTCATCGAATACACCAGATAAATACTTGAATCTCTTTGACAGCATAACGGCAGCTGCACCTATTACAAAAATACAACAATCTAATTGTCCAATTGCGTAAATGCACAGTAATGTGATGTTCAGATTACAGAATGCAATCTCAAACTTTGAATCACTTATTCGTTTTAATGTACGATACAAAAATAAATCAATTATGGTAATAACTGTAATCATTGTAAAAAATAAAAGTGTAAGACCAGCTATAAAAATAATTTGAATATTATCTGCTATTTTTTCCTCTTCTTCATATCCACTGTTATTTCTAGGAAAATAAAGTCTTTTTCTTTTAAATAAAGTAAATTGAAAAGATATAAATATACCACATGTAATTATAATAAATTTTACTAATATTTGATTATTAGAGAACATTCGGATCCATCCGACACAAACCAAATTGTCTGTTATCTCTTGAGCAGAAAGAATCATGTTAGTCCACATAAATACCTCTATAGCAGTTTGGTACAAAGGATATAACTTTGACAGATATTTCGAATTTTCATTTGACTTCTTACAATTGCAATACATGATTTTAATTCCAAATATCTGTAAAGACGTGAGGATTGGTCCTAGAAAACACACAAAGCACAAACTACGTTTCGCGTAACCTGAATACATTTTTTATTCTTAACTATCTAAGAGCGTACTGAAAATACGAAGAATTTTAGGTGTCGATTAAGGTTATATTTCCTGGTTCTATTGCACAATATTCCGTTAAATAAACCAAATGCAGGTTTCCTTAAAAGAAAGAATATTTTGAATAGAATATGACGTAAAGGATTGATTTCCGTGTTTGTCTTTAAGTCACATGACTGAAACTACACCAGCGATCTTCACTACTAAGTGTATTATGTAAATTGCTTAAAAGCATCTGATTTTATTTCTAGGATTTATATATTTTGATTCTAATTATTCTCCATATAATATTTCTCTTGATACAGGACAATTGAGTCAAGTACAGATTTACAAATTTAGGACTATATTAGTATTTTGAATTTATTTTGATTAAAGATTTGTGTTGTTTTTGTAGATAAATTTAATCGGTTATGTACTGTAAGAAAACCATAAATGAGCTTCTTATCTCGAAAATTGTTCAAATTAATATCTCAAATATAATAGTAGAGATAATAGAGACTAATTACACTGCCACTGATAATATTAAAATGACACTTCCATCATCAGAATGCGACTTTATTATTGGTATGCATTTTGGTATCAAGACACTCATCAGCCATATATAAAAAATGTACAGGTATCTACAACAAATTATACAGTATTTAGATGGCTTCTTTTCGTACCCATTATAGGTTAAATCATGGAGTATGAAGGACTGGTAAAGCACACCTGTCATACGAAACTTTATACAAATTCGACTTGAAATCCAAATCCTCCAGAAAATGTAGCATTTATGAAAAAACGAGTATTCAGTTATTTCTTTTATATTTTATTAATACTTGTCAGTAAATTATAGCTGGGTATTGCGCACCTTGATATAACGGATCTCGATTTATTACAGACGGCTAACGTCAGTCCAGCCAAAAGTATAAGAAAACGAATTCACTGTAACAGAAGCCTTTATAACAAACACCCGTTGCTACGGGTTATTTTTTCACGTCTGGCAGACTACAGTCCTCCTATTATTACGGATTTTTATTATTTTACTTCGTCGCAATCATTTTTTAATACGTATTATATAATAAGTGTTTCTTGAAAACAAGTAGTGTNATGTTAGCCCAAAACACGTGTAAGTGTACAGAAAAAATTACTACTACAGGTGATATAATAAAGAAAATTTTGTTTCATTATTGTGTCAATTTTTTAAACACCAGTATAAAGCCCTATTAATGAGTAATGTCTAAGTAGACAATTTAAAATAATTTTAGAAGTAAGGACTGTAAAGCAATTATAACTATAACTAGCAGATAAGTCCGGCGTTGCTCGGGCAAAAGTAACGATAGCGAAGATTAAGATTATTACGTTATTGTCAACCTTACCCGTTTTCACAGACTGCAAGAATTGGGTTTCCCTGTTTTCGCACTTATTAGAGAATTTTTAGATGAATCTAAAAGTATGTTCGATTTCCCTCAAAAACGAAAAAAAACTGCATCTGCATCTTGCACGTCGCTTTCTCTTAACAATTCCATTATTACTTCACTCTTCCATTGTCGAAGCCTTAATCCTGTCCCTCTCCCCGTGGGGAGGAATTTCGAAAAATCCGTTCTTAGTGTGCGTTCTCGTGACGTACCCTAACTGTGTACCAAATTTCAACTTTCAACTCCTAACCGTTAGGGCTCTGCGCTGATTATTATTATTGTGTTGGGTTTAGTGGATTATACTCGATACACACCGGTGGCTGTGTACTATGCCGGACCAGAGTCAAGGCATAGCAACCAAAAACTAAAATGAAATAAGTGTGTCAGTGTCTGTATTCAGGAATTTCCTAACAATATTGCATGTATTCAATATAGTGGCCTTCTGCAGTGTTATATATGTATTTCTATTCAATTGTAATGTTCCCAGGCTTTTGTGTAGTGTATGTGGTATCACACCTGTACAGAAGAGAACAACAGGTACAATAAGCACCCTATCCATCCTCCACAGATGCCTTATTTCCTGGGCGAGTTCTGTGTACTTGCTAATTATTACTATTATTATTATTATCAACCCGTTTCGATTATATATATAGATTAGGCAAAGACTCTTGCTGTGCTATAAACCGCTGGCTTTTAATAGCAGAAGTTTATTTCAATATAAATGGAAAATTTTAATATGTGTTTGTCGAATTTCTCTGCAAAATTGGGAGTTAAAAATTTATCTACATTGCCTGAATTACCTTCTGTTTCGTGATATGTCTCTGATAGGAGTTATGTATTATACGAAGACCTGTTTATCGCTAGTATTCGTTATGTAGTTCGCACCTGTTATACATATGTCTACAGATGTTTGAAGTACGTTATTTAATTTTTATGTTATATTTAAAATATTTTAATGACAAAAAAACAAATATTAATATTTTCTTTGTAGGCCTAGCGGTTGAAACAATAACCTACCTCTCTGGGATGGAATGGGGACGAGTCGAAATACCCTGAATAATTTTTTGAAGTGAACCGTCGGAATATGATGTAGTCTGTCCCTTGTCATCCGGTCGTCACTTTCTGGGCCTAATTATAATGGGCATTTTAGAAAGAGACATTAGGCCGAAACGAATAAAAAACAAACAAAAAAGTATTGTTTTCTTGATAAAAGTAAAAATTTAGATTAAAAGTTATGTTCATATATTTAGTGTTTTTTAACTTGTTGCGGACACTAAGAGAACCTCTCTTGTACTGTTTTTGAACTTTTTAATACCCGTCATGATTCGGCCAAATCTATAATAGAGGGCAGTCGGATGGTGAAGACTAAGGCTCAGCATAACTCGGACAGATTACAAAAAATTTCTGAGATTTTCGATTCAAACTCAAACATGGATCTCCTAGAACGACAGATTAATGCCTTTACTGGTTCAACCATCCGGTCGTCACCTTTCTTATGATCATTACGGGTCAGTCCAGACCAAAGTGGAGCACTAGAGTGATGAGAAAGGAAATCTATCATATCCAGAAATGCTTGTAAAAATTCCGATGAACTCGAACCCGCTTTCATCAGAACAGTTGATTAACGAGTTCACCACTACGATCATCATTCATATAGGCTTTTTTTAATACTTCCCGCCTAAAGGCACTAAGAAAGCCTTTTTTTCAAACCCAGATGTATACAGTACAAACGCCAAACCCACGATGAAGTAGACGGGTGATGAGGAACGTGACCCGATACATCCGGACGGACTACTACCAGAAAAATTCCTAAATATTTTCGACCCGTCCCTATTCCATTTCGGATCCTCCAGAGCGGTTAGCCGCCACTCTAACCTGACGGCATCCGGCTGACATATACAGAAGCTACGCTTTTTTTTCTAAGTTATTTACGATAAAGTCTAAAACTACTTGTATTGTATATTTAAATATATTATAATATCATAAGAATGAATAATGTCAACTTTTATTTAATTTAAGTTAAATTACTAATTCAATAAAAACACTTCAGTGTGTTGAGTATAAATCGAACTTTTTGCTAAAAATGAAATGGTAAAAATAATGAAAACTTAATAAATATAAATATTAATTTCGTAATTTAAAAAATTATTACTTAATTAATAAGACGAATTAAATTCTCAAAAAAACAAAAGGAAGTTTTGATAAAGCTCCCTCCTATTTCCGTCTCCAGGTGGTGTTCTATATTTCACGCATGGTGGACTCACGTGGTATACTTTACTGTTTTGTAAATCATCCAACCAATCAACCGACCGTAACAACGACAGCTGATCAGTTAATATTTATTACAATGTTAGTACTACCACACCAGTTCTATACACGATTTCCAGTAACACGTTGTAATCGTGGACAAGATATTGAAATTTAAACAGTCAAAATGAGTGCATTAAAAGCAGACAGGAATTGTAACGAAGAAAAAATCATCAAAATACATCCTGTAGATGCTAAAGATGCTTATTCAATTACAGTTCTGTTCTGTTTCAAGATAGATCATTTATCAAATTCACTAAAAATTCTTATTTGTTCCTTCCTTGTTTTTGTATTTTTTATTATCTATGGTTATTTGCAGGTGAGTGGAGTTATTAAATATATTACTTTGAATAGTGCCATCTACATAAATGCTTTCTGTGTTTCAGGAATTGATTTTTCAGTTAGAAGAATTTAAACCTTTCGGATTGTATCTAACTTTCATGCAATTTTTATTATATGCTTTTATATCTTTTCTAGAATGGCGTGTAAATAAAAGTTGTCATAGAAGGTAAGCTGTAATTTTTTTCAAAAAATATTTTTTGAGTCAATTATTTAATTCTGTTAATTTGGCTTTCTGCATTTGGTAATTATATAGTTTCTTACCATTATGCATTTTTTTCTAGTTTGTTATTTAAAACATGCATACTTGATAGGCATTTCCAAAGCACATAGAATATTTATGCAACTCACATGAAAAATGCTATAAACAAAAACCGATAGGACTACTTGCCGACTCTGTACTGTTTGGGCTGCCATTGCTTAAGTTCATTTTCGTTGTGAAGCAGCTCAGTGTATGGGGGACGTACAAAATATGTTATGTGACCTGGCTTCGATGTCACTTGATTACATGACTACCTAGAAACATCAGCCACGTAACATCTGTGACATATTTCTCGAGCACATATGTATTTTGTGTTGACCCATATTTTCTATATGGGTCAACACTAAATAATTCTGTTTTTTGGAAATGTCTATCAAATATATGTCTTTTAAAAAGCAAATTAGAATGAAAATGCATAATGGTAACAAACTATATAATTAACCTGTATTGTTTATCTAATTACAGTAAATTAATTATTTTTAATACATATATATCAACATCCCAAGGACCGATGTATTGATAGTAAGCCAAACGATTACTTTGTATCTAATTATTAATTATAGCATAATAATAATCTGATTAATTATGGTGATCATTTGGCTTAGTATTCTTAATACATTTTATAAATTTTGCTATAATTCTAATCTTGTTAAGATGTGGTACTTGATTAAAGATGAGTACTCTTACGATGAGATGATCATCTCATCATAAGAGTAGTACGTTATACATAATCTAAAATTTTTTGTTTTTTAACTTAATTTAATATTCTAAAAATAATGAAAAACTGTACATACTATTTCTTCAGACCACTAAACTTTTTCATCCTTTGGCAAAGCACGTAAAATGCATTCACAAATTCACAAATGTTTTCGGAATCCACCTGATTCATTTCAAATTCTCAGTGATGCACCCCTGGGATTGGCCAAGGGGTCTTCGCATCTTTGAAATTAAAGGAAACACTGGTAAATTTTCCAAAAAATATTTTCCTAAGTAAAATTTATGTTTTTATCTATATTGCGTCATGTATTGTATTTTTATATTACTTATGAAATAACAGTCACATAATTTGGGAAGTTTATTGAGTTTGAATTAAAAAGTTTTTTTATCTGATCAACTTGGCTCTCCTAAAGAGTAAATCTTGTGTGTGCCACTGCAAATTGGAATACAACAAAAGCAATTCAAAATGAACTCTGTAAATCTGAAACTGGAATCAGGTAGATTCCAAAAACATTTGTTTGTTGCTACATTTTACATGTTTTGCTGGAAGCTGAAGAGGTTTAGTGGCTTGAAAATATTATATGTTTCCAGTGTTAGTTATACAGTAATACCCTGAGTATTTAACACGCGACTTATGTAAATTTGCAGTTATGTAAAATGTAAATCTCAAAAATTGAAAAAAAAAAAAAATCTGAGTACAGTAACATGTAATTTTACAAAGAATCTCTAATTCATACATTCTGTTTTAAACATTTATTCATTCATTTTCTCTCTCTCTCTCTCTCTTTTCCTTTCTTTCTTTTGCACTGTACCGATTTATTACTTTATTGCTCTGCGAATACTTTATTTTTTGGTCTAATTGTAAGGACGTGCATAAGCGTACTGGGCACTCTTTCTCATAAACAAGATTCTTCTGAAGTACACAGTGAAAGTTGAGCAGTGAAACCAAGTACATCTTCATTGCTTGCTTTTCTATATTTATTGTTTCATGTCATTAGAGTAGTTTGCCTCTAGTGATTTGTTTAATACATAACCTGTTTACTACCGCTACATTTACATAGTGTTCATTATTTATGTACAGTACTGTATGATTAAAATGGAATCGAAATGACAAACTGAATTTGTTGGTAAAAAATAATTAATATATGTACAGTACATATATAATAATAGATACAGTATTGAGTTATTAATTGAAGAGCTTATTTCCAAAGCTATGTAACTGCAGGAAATATAAATTTCCAAAAACTGCAAATTTTAAATAATTGCTTTAAATGTTAAGGTAAAACTTAATTATTGGTACAGAGTTTTATTTTTATATTCTGAATATAGGTTTAATAGTGACAAAAATCCTAATGCAAAAGAAATGGTATTTATGGACTTGCTGCAATTTTGTTCCAAAGTATTTAAATGGATAATGTAGTAAAAACAAATAGATGGTCAAAAACTTTTAATATATAAAAACAAAAGTCTTCTGGTAAAAGAAACAGTTCAGTTTTCTTAACATTTTTTTCATGTTTCCAAAGGCCCTATCTATGGGTATGGGTATGGTTATCTATGTAATCTTAAAAATTACACTATATATATTTGAAAGTTTACTTATTATTACTAAAATTGTGTAATTTTTGTTTTGTGCACTGCATCCATCAGAAAACAAATGAATTTTTTTGATGTTTGCATTTTCCTTGCGAAAATTTTTACAAAATAAGGATGTGACCTCTTTCTAGCATATCGACTAAATACTTTTTGAACTTCTTCAGAAAATGTGACCATTATTAAAGAAAAATTAAGAAAACAATCAAACACAATAGCACTTGCACTTCAGAAAGCAGTCATTACTGTAAAATTGTCACATGATCAATATACACTTTGTAATTGGCTGTTATGGAAATGCAACAGTTTGGAAATAAATACAAAACAAAAAATGTCACATTTGAAAAGAAAACCAATTTTTTGATACATTTTTCAACAGAAGAAACATCCGTTTTGGAAAAAATATTGTAGAACTATAGATAATATCAATGTGTTGGTGCCATAAACTAAAAAAAAAAAATAAAAAATGGAGATACATCACTTTGGAAATAAGCTCTTAAATTATGTAATTACATTTAAGCAATTTACAAATTTGGGTTACATAAAGGTCTACGATTTGCATATCTTACGCATTACTGTACATTCTTTTAATTTGCTAATTTAGAGACCAAAATGTTTTAAATTACTTTATTTTGGAAACTTTCTGATTCTTCTCAACTCAGCTTTAGCCAAATTTCATATGAAATTGAAATTGAATTGACTTTCAATAAAATATAGAATAAAACAGTATTGAATCAATGCTTAAAAATTTAAATTATATTATACATTCAAATGATGTAGAAACTTTACAATACAAATCTATAAAATTAAATTAAATTTCAAAATACATCCCATCATTTCAATTTTATAGACTTATATGCTGTAGCATAAAAGTCTCCAACAGCTGGAATAGTTTTAATTTGTTCACATTAAAACTATATACCATACACACAAACTTCAAGCAAATAATTTGTATTTGAATTAAATATGAACAGAAAGTTTTCGGTCCTTTTTAGGGGCCTACGTGAAGCATCAATCATTACAGAACATTAGAGATTCTAATATTAGAACATTTTTTAAAATTGTTGATGTCAAAAAGAAAATAATTTTAAAAAACATTCTAAAATTAGATTATTTGTTTTATAGATAATTACCAAATGTTATAATTTTTCTAAAGATAATATTTATTTCTTCTATTTGAAAAATAGTTTAATTAACTTTATAAAAATTATTTTCTAGAATTATTAATAATTAATTAATTTTTAATAACTACTAGATAATTATTTTGTAAATGTAAGCCATAAATTGAATTTATGATTTTTATTTTATTTTATACTTAGACTTGACTTTCATTAATTATTATTTTATACAGTATGGTCCCAATAAAGACATATGCATTGTTAGCATTGCTAACGGTTGGTTCTATTGGTTTGTCTAATACTTCGGTTGGATATCTGAATTATCCTACTCAAGTTGTTTTCAAATGTTGCAAGTTAATCCCAGTATTAATTGGTGGTATCATTATTCAAGGTTTGTTATTACTTTTTTTAAATAACTAATGATATAGTATATAATTTTAAATAATAGTCTTTAAATACTGGATTATTTTGAGCTAGTTATTAATTATTGATATATAAAGTAATTTAGTCTAAAGGTAGGCAGTTAGGTTGCCATCTTATACTGAACTTATTATTAATAATTATGCTAATTTTAATATTTCGTATAGATGATAGTAATCTGTAATATCCTTATTTGAATTTGCATGGATATAACAACATTATTTCCTGTTTTCCATGAATCTCAGACTCATAATGTTTTTTGGAATACAGTTTTATTTCATCCATTTATCTTGTATTTGCATTACATGTTTTGGCCATTTGTGTGGCTCTTTTTTAGACCATAATAGATAAATTGTGCACCTAAATTTACATAAATTATAAAGCCTTAATAAACACACATAATAAATTACAAAAATATAGTTACTTAGGATTAATGAACAGGCTTATTATACTCCCAGCTTATTTAATTAACCTTTCCAAAAGCATTTTGGCATTATTGGCCCTTTTCAATTTGATAACATACAAAAAACAGAGCATATAGTGACTGTTGCTAACATTACAATATGCCTTAGAAGTACAATAATTACAAATTATTGTACTTTTACATTATATTGTAATAGGAAGACAAAAGGATTATTCCCAAGATTTTTACTAGGCTTGTATTGTATTGCATTGTTACAGACCTAGATATAATTTATAATTATTGTATTTCTAAGCTATATTGTAATG
This sequence comes from Centruroides sculpturatus, assembly GCF_000671375.1. Classification (NCBI taxonomy): domain Eukaryota; kingdom Metazoa; phylum Arthropoda; class Arachnida; order Scorpiones; family Buthidae; genus Centruroides; species Centruroides sculpturatus. Next base: position 437,083 of record NW_019384960.1, on the reverse strand, counting down.
TTGGCAATAGTCTTCATAGACTGATTTTTGTATGTTATCCAATTGAAAAGGTCCAGTAAAGTCAAAACGCATTTTGGAAAGGTTAATTAAATATGCTGAAAGTATAATAAATTTGTTCATTAGCTGGGGTCACTTCTGTGTGAATATTGATATCTAAAATCAATTATTTTTAATATCAAGACAAGAAAATAGACAATCTTACACAAATAATTTTAAGCTTGTTTATTTAATAAATTTTTTAATTATTTGGAATTTTAGTTCAAATGTACAAAATAAAATTATCAATATTTATGCTACTTTTACAATGTAAGTTATGGCAGCACTGTAGTTATTTCATTTTCATATCAAAGTTGCTGTATTTGCAAATACATGCAATTACTTTATCAGAAAAATATTGTCACAGAAAAGTGAAATGTTCTTCTCAATTGCATACAAAGTAGCAACTTTTTTCGTATTTTGTTGATACTTTTGTTTAGACACCATAGCGATAACTTGTTGCCATTTGAAATCGGGTCAGGCTCTAGCTAAATCACAGCAGTTAAACTGTGTGCAAGTTGTACATCGTAGGGCCAATGGTTGATTGGCAGTTTGTGTCATCAGTGATGATATTGCCAGGCTATCAGTTAGTCCATGTTCACACATTATTTGGTGATAAGACAAGTTCCACTAACAAGCTAACTCATAAGAATAGGTTACAATTATTCCAATAGAAGATCTGCAACTTTAGGATGTTACCTGTAGGAGTCAGTTTGCAATGCGCAATGAGATTGAAACTGGTACTTGCATTCTTGTGTAACATAATTGTAAATCTAGCTTTATAGTTGTACTATGGAAAACTCTTTTCTACTTAGAATTTTAGGGAGTGTGTACACACCCTCCACACACTTCTAGATCTACCCCTGGAGGTCCTAAGCAACTGTGTTTTTGTAATTAATTAATACATGCAAAAATATACATAATAAATTTTATGGAAAACTTATTGCAGCTTGCATACATAATTTCTATAAAATTACATTATACTAAAAACTCTAAAAGAAGAAAAATTTTAAAATCAACTCATATTTTTTATCACTGACCACTGTTAAACAGTCCTTTTTGTGTAAAAAGTTTTGGTGCATTACAACAGCTTAAGGTGATTTTACATTTATACAGATTTTTTTGTTTAAAAGTTTAATGTATTTATTCATAAACTATTAACACTTATGCAATTAATATTCATTTTGTTATTAATATAATTTATGTACAGGATATTTTTGTTTAAATATAGTTTTTTTTTTTATAATAATTTTATTGATTTTTAATCAACAGTACAATAATGAGGTCTTGTATCTAAATATAAAGCAGAATTTACAATTTTTAATCAAATTGATGACAGGAATTGTTTTAATCATATCTTTAAAGCTCCAAATTTTGTGTCTTAAAGATATTTTTAAAGGTAAAAAATTTTGAACAGTTAAATTCATGAACAACACCAGATTGTCTTAAGTATATATTTTCAATACTATTATTTACAGTACATTTGTATATTTTATTTTTAAATTTTAACCTCTTATTCCATTTATTCTCAAGACTTCGTATCCTTTTTATTATATACATGCTTTATAATTAATGTATGTACATGTTTTATGTATTATAGTCTGAAGAGGGCCACAAAGAAGGCCAAAACATGTAATGTGAACAGTAGATGAAATGTGAACAGTAGATGAAATAAAACGGTGTTCCAAAAAAACTGCAAGTCTTCATGATTGGAGGAAAATGGGAAAACATATTGTATTCCTCACAACTTCAAATAAGGACACATTAAATTTAATAATTTAGAATAGTCCAGAAGAAAAGATTNTCGGATACCGGTCACAATTTTTTCGTAGTTTTATAGGAATCGTAATTATAGGGACCGTAGTTATAGGGGGGTCGACTGTATACAAATTCTGCTGTTTCAGAACACTGTAATAATTATGGGTGCAAAATAAGTATAAATACAATAAAAATTAAAAAGAAAAAATCTAACAATTACAAAAGCCAATTATATGAACATATAAACATAAAGAAACAGAATAAATAATAATTTAGAAAGAATAATCCACCAATCCTGGGACACCATATTGGATGATGTTTACAAAAGGCAAAGAGTATAAATAGCCTTATCTTGTTGTTTGGCCGCGTGGATTCCGTCTCCGCTCTTTGCGACAGACTAGACCCTAAACACTGGGCGTTCGGTCGAGGGTTCATCTTCAAAAATCTTCATTGGCTTATCAGTGGCCGAGCGGACTTCGTCCCCGTACTTGAGGAGTGGAGTAGACCCTGAATACTGGGAGTTCGGTCGTATTTCGATCGGACGGGCTGGCAGCTTGGAGTTTTTTGGGTTTTCTTCATGTCGATGACGCCTGAATAGGGGCCAGTTTCCCATAAAAGTCCTCCCGGAAGGCATTCTTTTCCACGCGCATGTTTAGCCGGTTATATAAGGCCGGCTCTTCGGTCGCCTAGCGATCAACCACAAGTCTCTCGGAGTGTAAGGCGAATAGCCACTATAAGCTCCATATAAACCGCTTACAAGATACTTATCTTGATGCTGTTAGCTAGTGGTGAATAGAACCTCGATGTAAGTTAAAAATTATTGGTTGATATTGTAATTTTTTTTTTAATTTTTTAAATTAATGGTTCATTTTATTTTGTTTAAACAGAAAAATGAAGTTATGTAAATTTGTAATTAATAATTTTGGAAGTATAATTTAATTGTACACAGTACTTATTAGTATACGTTTTTACTGTAAGTTTTTTTAAAAAAAAGTACTTTATTGTCGGGAATTTATTATATATACAATAACTTATTATTTCATTATTGTTTTTTAGTGGTTTGTAGTAATATTGCTGATGAGGGCATGTTAGCCCAAAACACGTGTAAGTGTACAGAAAAAATTACTACTACAGGTGATATAATAAAGAAAATTTTGTTTCATTATTGTGTCAATTTTTTAAACACCAGTATAAAGCCCTATTAATGAGTAATGTCTAAGTAGACAATTTAAAATAATTTTAGAAGTAAGGACTGTAAAGCAATTATAACTATAACTAGCAGATAAGTCCGGCGTTGCTCGGGCAAAAGTAACGATAGCGAAGATTAAGATTATTACGTTATTGTCAACCTTACCCGTTTTCACAGACTGCAAGAATTGGGTTTCCCTGTTTTCGCACTTATTAGAGAATTTTTAGATGAATCTAAAAGTATGTTCGATTTCACTCAAAAACGAAAAAAAACTGCATCTGCATCTTGCACGTCGCTTTCTCTTAACAATTCCATTATTACTTCACTCTTCCATTGTCGAAGCCTTAATCCTGTCCCTCTCCCCGTGGGGAGGAATTTCGAAAAATCCGTTCTTAGTGTGCGTTCTCGTGACGTACCCTAACTGTGTAACAAAATTTCAACTTTCAACTCCTAACCGTTAGGGCTCTGCGCTGATTATTATTATTGTGTTGGGTTTAGTGGATTATACTCGATACACACCGGTGGCTGTGTACTATGCCGGACCAGAGTCAAGGCATAGCAACCAAAAACTAAAATGAAATAAGTGTGTCAGTGTCTGTATTCAGGAATTTCCTAACAATATTGCATGTATTCAATATAGTGGCCTTCTGCAGTGTTATATATGTATTTCTATTCAATTGTAATGTTCCCAGGCTTTTGTGTAGTGTATGTGGTATCACACCTGTACAGAAGAGAACAACAGGTACAATAAGCACCCTATCCATCCTCCACAGATGCCTTATTTCCTGGGCGAGTTCTGTGTACTTGCTAATTATTACTATTATTATTATTATCAACCCGTTTCGATTATATATATAGATTAGGCAAAGACTCTTGCTGTGCTATAAACCGCTGGCTTTTAATAGCAGAAGTTTATTTCAATATAAATGGAAAATTTTAATATGTGTTTGTCGAATTTCTCTGCAAAATTGGGAGTTAAAAATTTATCTACATTGCCTGAATTACCTTCTGTTTCGTGATATGTCTCTGATAGGAGTTATGTATTATACGAAGACCTGTTTATCGCTAGTATTCGTTATGTAGTTCGCACCTGTTATACATATGTCTACAGATGTTTGAAGTACGTTATTTAATTTTTATGTTATATTTAAAATATTTTAATGACAAAAAAACAAATATTAATATTTTCTTTGTAGGCCTAGCGGTTGAAACAATAACCTACCTCTCTGGGATGGAATGGGGACGAGTCGAAATACCCTGAATAATTTTTTGAAGTGAACCGTCGGAATATGATGTAGTCTGTCCCTTGTCATCCGGTCGTCACTTTCTGGGCCTAATTATAATGGGCATTTTAGAAAGAGACATTAGGCCGAAAAGAATAAAAAACAAACAAAAAAGTATTGTTTTCTTGATAAAAGTAAAAATTTAGATTAAAAGTTATGTTCATATATTTAGTGTTTTTTAACTTGTTGCGGACACTAAGAGAACCTCTCTTGTGCTGTTTTTGAACTTTTTAATACCCGTCATGATTCGGCCAAATCTATAATAGAGGGCAGTCGGATGGTGAAGACTAAGGCTCAGCATAACTCGGACAGATTACAAAAAATTTCTGAGATTTTCGATTCAAACTCAAACATGGATCTCCTAGAACGACAGATTAATGCCTTTATTGGTTCAACCATCCGGTCGTCACCTTTCTTATGATCATTACGGGTCAGTCCAGACCAAAGTGGAGCACTGGAGTGATGAGAAAGGAAATCTATCATATCCAGAAATGCTTGTAAAAATTCCGATGAACTCGAACCCGCTTTCATCAGAACAGTGGATTAACGAGTTCACCACTACGATCATCATTCATATAGGCTTTTTTTAATACTTCCCGCCTAAAGGCACTAAGAAAGCCTTTTTTTCAAACCCAGATGTATACAGTACAAACGCCAAACCCACGATGAAGTAGACGGGTGATGAGGAACGTGACCCGATACATCCGGACGGACTACTACCAGAAAAATTCCTAAATATTTTCGACCCGTCCCTATTCCATTTCGGATCCTCCAGAGCGGTTAGCCGCCACTCTAACCTGACGGCATCCGGCTGACATATACAGAAGCTACGCTTTTTTTTCTAAGTTATTTACGATAAAGTCTAAAACTACTTGTATTGTATATTTAAATATATTATAATATCATAAGAATGAATAATGTCAACTTTTATTTAATTTAAGTTAAATTACTAATTCAATAAAAACACTTCAGTGTGTTGAGTATAAATCGAACTTTTTGCTAAAAATGAAATGGTAAAAATAATGAAAACTTAATAAATATAAATATTAATTTCGTAATTTAAAAAATTATTACTTAATTAATAAGACGAATTAAATTCTCAAAAAAACAAAAGGAAGTTTTGATAAAGCTCCCTCCTATTTCCGTCTCCAGGTGGTGTTCTATATTTCACGCATGGTGGACTCACGTGGTATACTTTACTGTTTTGTAAATCATCCAACCAATCAACCGACCGTAACAACGACAGCTGATCAGTTAATATTTATTACAATGTTAGTACTACCACACCAGTTCTATACACGATTTCCAGTAACACGTTGTAATCGTGGACAAGATATTGAAATTTAAACAGTCAAAATGAGTGCATTAAAAGCAGACAGGAATTGTAACGAAGAAAAAATCATCAAAATACATCCTGTAGATGCTAAAGATGCTTATTCAATTACAGTTCTGTTCTGTTTCAAGATAGATCATTTATCAAATTCACTAAAAATTCTTATTTGTTCCTTCCTTGTTTTTGTATTTTTTATTATCTATGGTTATTTGCAGGTGAGTGGAGTTATTAAATATATTACTTTGAATAGTGCCATCTACATAAATGCTTTCTGTGTTTCAGGAATTGATTTTTCAGTTAGAAGAATTTAAACCTTTCGGATTGTATCTAACTTTCATGCAATTTTTATTATATGCTTTTATATCTTTTCTAGAATGGCGTGTAAATAAAAGTTGTCATAGAAGGTAAGCTGTAATTTTTTTCAAAAAATATTTTTTGAGTCAATTATTTAATTCTGTTAATTTGGCTTTCTGCATTTGGTAATTATATAGTTTCTTACCATTATGCATTTTTTTCTAGTTTGTTATTTAAAACATGCATACTTGATAGGCATTTCCAAAGCACATAGAATATTTATGCAACTCACATGAAAAATGCTATAAACAAAAACCGATAGGACTACTTGCCGACTCTGTACTGTTTGGGCTGCCATTGCTTAAGTTCATTTTCGTTGTGAAGCAGCTCAGTGTATGGGGGACGTACAAAATATGTTATGTGACCTGGCTTCGATGTCACTTGATTACATGACTACCTAGAAACATCAGCCACGTAACATCTGTGACATATTTCTCGAGCACATATGTATTTTGTGTTGACCCATATTTTCTATATGGGTCAACACTAAATAATTCTGTTTTTTGGAAATGTCTATCAAATATATGTCTTTTAAAAAGCAAATTAGAATGAAAATGCATAATGGTAACAAACTATATAATTAACCTGTATTGTTTATCTAATTACAGTAAATTAATTATTTTTAATACATATATATCAACATCCCAAGGACCGATGTATTGATAGTAAGCCAAACGATTACTTTGTATCTAATTATTAATTATAGCATAATAATAATCTGATTAATTATGGTGATCATTTGGCTTAGTATTCTTAATACATTTTATAAATTTTGCTATAATTCTAATCTTGTTAAGATGTGGTACTTGATTAAAGATGAGTACTCTTACGATGAGATGATCATCTCATCATAAGAGTAGTACGTTATACATAATCTAAAATTTTTTGTTTTTTAACTTAATTTAATATTCTAAAAATAATGAAAAACTGTACATACTATTTCTTCAGACCACTAAACTTTTTCATCCTTTGGCAAAGCACGTAAAATGCATTCACAAATTCACAAATGTTTTCGGAATCCACCTGATTCATTTCAAATTCTCAGTGATGCACCCCTGGGATTGGCCAAGGGGTCTTCGCATCTTTGAAATTAAAGGAAACACTGGTAAATTTTCCAAAAAATATTTTCCTAAGTAAAATTTATGTTTTTATCTATATTGCGTCATGTATTGTATTTTTATATTACTTATGAAATAACAGTCACATAATTTGGGAAGTTTATTGAGTTTGAATTAAAAAGTTTTTTTATCTGATCAACTTGGCTCTCCTAAAGAGTAAATCTTGTGTGTGCCACTGCAAATTGGAATACAACAAAAGCAATTCAAAATGAACTCTGTAAATCTGAAACTGGAATCAGGTAGATTCCAAAAACATTTGTTTGTTGCTACATTTTACATGTTTTGCTGGAAGCTGAAGAGGTTTAGTGGCTTGAAAATATTATATGTTTCCAGTGTTAGTTATACAGTAATACCCTGAGTATTTAACACGCGACTTATGTAAATTTGCAGTTATGTAAAATGTAAATCTCAAAAATTGAAAAAAAAAAAAAATCTGAGTACAGTAACATGTAATTTTACAAAGAATCTCTAATTCATACATTCTGTTTTAAACATTTATTCATTCATTTTCTCTCTCTCTCTCTCTCTTTTCCTTTCTTTCTTTTGCACTGTACCGATTTATTACTTTATTGCTCTGCGAATACTTTATTTTTTGGTCTAATTGTAAGGACGTGCATAAGCGTACTGGGCACTCTTTCTCATAAACAAGATTCTTCTGAAGTACACAGTGAAAGTTGAGCAGTGAAACCAAGTACATCTTCATTGCTTGCTTTTCTATATTTATTGTTTCATGTCATTAGAGTAGTTTGCCTCGAGTGATTTGTTTAATACATAACCTGTTTACTACCGCTACATTTACATAGTGTTCATTATTTATGTACAGTACTGTATGATTAAAATGGAATCGAAATGACAAACTGAATTTGTTGGTAAAAAATAATTAATATATGTACAGTACATATATAATAATAGATACAGTATTGAGTTATTAATTGAAGAGCTTATTTCCAAAGCTATGTAACTGCAGGAAATATAAATTTCCAAAAACTGCAAATTTTAAATAATTGCTTTAAATGTTAAGGTAAAACTTAATTATTGGTACAGAGTTTTATTTTTATATTCTGAATATAGGTTTAATAGTGACAAAAATCCTAATGCAAAAGAAATGGTATTTATGGACTTGCTGCAATTTTGTTCCAAAGTATTTAAATGGATAATGTAGTAAAAACAAATAGATGGTCAAAAACTTTTAATATATAAAAACAAAAGTCTTCTGGTAAAAGAAACAGTTCAGTTTTCTTAACATTTTTTTCATGTTTCCAAAGGCCCTATCTATGGGTATGGGTATGGTTATCTATGTAATCTTAAAAATTACACTATATATATTTGAAAGTTTACTTATTATTACTAAAATTGTGTAATTTTTGTTTTGTGCACTGCATCCATCACAAAACAAATGAATTTTTTTGATGTTTGGATTTTCCTTGCGAAAATTTTTACAAAATAAGGATGTGACCTCTTTCTAGCATATCGACTAAATACTTTTTGAACTTCTTCAGAAAATGTGACCATTATTAAAGAAAAATTAAGAAAACAATCAAACACAATAGCACTTGCACTTCAGAAAGCAGTCATTACTGTAAAATTGTCACATGATCAATATACACTTTGTAATTGGCTGTTATGGAAATGCAACAGTTTGGAAATAAATACAAAACGAAAAACGTCACATTTGAAAAGAAAACCAATTTTTTGATACATTTTTCAACAGAAGAAACATCCGTTTTGGAAAAAATATTGTAGAACTATAGATAATATCAATGTGTTGGTGCCATAAACTAAAAAAAAAAAAAATAAAAAATGGAGATACATCACTTTGGAAATAAGCTCTTAAATTATGTAATTACATTTAAGCAATTTACAAATTTGGGTTACATAAAGGTCTACGATTTGCATATCTTACGCATTACTGTACATTCTTTTAATTTGCTAATTTAGAGACCAAAATGTTTTAAATTACTTTATTTTGGAAACTTTCTGATTCTTCTCAACTCAGCTTTAGCCAAATTTCATATGAAATTGAAATTGAATTGACTTTCAATAAAATATAGAATAAAACAGTATTGAATCAATGCTTAAAAATTTAAATTATATTATACATTCAAATGATGTAGAAACTTTACAATACAAATCTATAAAATTAAATTAAATTTCAAAATACATCCCATCATTTCAATTTTATAGACTTATATGCTGTAGCATAAAAGTCTCCAACAGCTGGAATAGTTTTAATTTGTTCACATTAAAACTATATACCATACACACAAACTTCAAGCAAATAATTTGTATTTGAATTAAATATGAACAGAAAGTTTTCGGTCCTTTTTAGGGGCCTACGTGAAGCATCAATCATTACAGAACATTAGAGATTCTAATATTAGAACATTTTTTAAAATTGTTGATGTCAAAAAGAAAATAATTTTAAAAAACATTCTAAAATTAGATTATTTGTTTTATAGATAATTACCAAATGTTATAATTTTTCTAAAGATAATATTTATTTCTTCTATTTGAAAAATAGTTTAATTAACTTTATAAAAATTATTTTCTAGAATTATTAATAATTAATTAATTTTTAATAACTACTAGATAATTATTTTGTAAATGTAAGCCATAAATTGAATTTATGATTTTTATTTTATTTTATACTTAGACTTGACTTTCATTAATTATTATTTTATACAGTATGGTCCCAATAAAGACATATGCATTGTTAGCATTGCTAACGGTTGGTTCTATTGGTTTGTCTAATACTTCGGTTGGATATCTGAATTATCCTACTCAAGTTGTTTTCAAATGTTGCAAGTTAATCCCAGTATTAATTGGTGGTATCATTATTCAAGGTTTGTTATTACTTTTTTTAAATAACTAATGATATAGTATATAATTTTAAATAATAGTCTTTAAATACTGGATTATTTTGAGCTAGTTATTAATTATTGATATATAAAGTAATTTAGTCTAAAGGTAGGCAGTTAGGTTGCCATCTTATACTGAACTTATTATTAATAATTATGCTAATTTTAATATTTCGTATAGATGATAGTAATCTGTAATATCCTTATTTGAATTTGCATGGATATAACAACATTATTTCCTGTTTTCCATGAATCTCAGACTCATAATGTTTTTTGGAATACAGTTTTATTTCATCCATTTATCTTGTATTTGCATTACATGTTTTGGCCATTTGTGTGGCTCTTTTTTAGACCATAATAGATAAATTGTGCACCTAAATTTACATAAATTATAAAGCCTTAATAAACACACATAATAAATTACAAAAATATAGTTACTTAGGATTAATGAACAGGCTTATTATACTCCCAGCTTATTTAATTAACCTTTCCAAAAGCATTTTGGCATTATTGGCCCTTTTCAATTTGATAACATACAAAAAACAGAGCATATAGTGACTGTTGCTAACATTACAATATGCCTTAGAAGTACAATAATTACAAATTATTGTACTTTTACATTATATTGTAATAGGAAGACAAAAGGATTATTCCCAAGATTTTTACTAGGCTTGTATTGTATTGCATTGTTACAGACCTAGATATAATTTATAATTATTGTATTTCTAAGCTATATTGTAATGTTGGCAATAGTCTTCATAGACTGATTTTTGTATGTTATCCAATTGAAAAGGTCCAGTAAAGTCAAAACGCATTTTGGAAAGGTTAATTAAATATGCTGAAAGTATAATAAATTTGTTCATTAGCTGGGGTCACTTCTGTGTGAATATTGATATCTAAAATCAATTATTTTTAATATCAAGACAAGAAAATAGACAATCTTACACAAATAATTTTAAGCTTGTTTATTTAATAAATTTTTTAATTATTTGGAATTTTAGTTCAAATGTACAAAATAAAATTATCAATATTTATGCTACTTTTACAATGTAAGTTATGGCAGCACTGTAGTTATTTCATTTTCATATCAAAGTTGCTGTATTTGCAAATACATGCAATTACTTTATCAGAAAAATATTGTCACAGAAAAGTGAAATGTTCTTCTCAATTGCATACAAAGTAGCAACTTTTTTCGTATTTTGTTGATACTTTTGTTTAGACACCATAGCGATAAGTTGTTGCCATTTGAAATCGGGTCAGGCTCTAGCTAAATCACAGCAGTTAAACTGTGTGCAAGTTGTACATCGTAGGGCCAATGGTTGATTGGCAGTTTGTGTCATCAGTGATGATATTGCCAGGCTATCAGTTAGTCCATGTTCACACATTATTTGGTGATAAGACAAGTTCCACTAACAAGCTAACTCATAAGAATAGGTTACAATTATTCCAATAGAAGATCTGCAACTTTAGGATGTTACCTGTAGGAGTCAGTTTGCAATGCGCAATGAGATTGAAACTGGTACTTGCATTCTTGTGTAACATAATTGTAAATCTAGCTTTATAGTTGTACTATGGAAAACTCTTTTCTACTTAGAATTTTAGGGAGTGTGTACACACCCTCCACACACTTCTAGATCTACCCCTGGAGGTCCTAAGCAACTGTGTTTTTGTAATTAATTAATACATGCAAAAATATACATAATAAATTTTATGGAAAACTTATTGCAGCTTGCATACATAATTTCTATAAAATTACATTATACTAAAAACTCTAAAAGAAGAAAAATTTTAAAATCAACTCATATTTTTTATCACTGATCACTGTTAAACAGTCCTTTTTGTGTAAAAAGTTTTGGTGCATTACAACAGCTTAAGGTGATTTTACATTTATACAGATTTTTTTGTTTAAAAGTTTAATGTATTTATTCATAAACTATTAACACTTATGCAATTAATATTCATTTTGTTATTAATATAATTTATGTACAGGATATTTTTGTTTAAATATAGTTTTTTTTTTTATAATAATTTTATTGATTTTTAATCAACAGTACAATAATGAGGTCTTGTATCTAAATATAAAGCAGAATTTACAATTTTTAATCAAATTGATGACAGGAATTGTTTTAATCATATCTTTAAAGCTCCAAATTTTGTGTCTTAAAGATATTTTTAAAGGTAAAAAATTTTGAACAGTTAAATTCATGAACAACACCAGATTGTCTTAAGTATATATTTTCAATACTATTATTTACAGTACATTTGTATATTTTATTTTTAAATTTTAACCTCTTATTCCATTTATTCTCAAGACTTCGTATCCTTTTTATTATATACATGCTTTATAATTAATGTATGTACATGTTTTATGTATTATAGTCTGAAGAGGGCCACAAAGAAGGCCAAAACATGTAATGTGAACAGTAGATGAAATAAAACGGTGTTCCAAAAAAACTGCAAGTCTTCATGATTGGAGGAAAATGGGAAAACATATTGTATTCCTCACAACTTCAAATAAGGACACATTAAATTTAATAATTTAGAATAGTCCAGAAGAAAAGATTGACCCAGAATGGGAATAGGAGGATAATTTCTTATTGTGCAGATGTGTTACCAGTTATGCTACTTCTATCTCATCTGATCTTTGCTTCTAAATTAATTAATTTTACTGGTTTTTAAGGCCTGAAACCAATCTTCCATTTTTCTATATGGACAGTATACTTATAATGAATTTAAGAAAGACCCTACAGAATTTTGAAAAACTGTATTCATTCCACTTTAATCATTTTGCTAAAGTATTTTATTCTAAATTTCATTTTGAGTAATTGTCTAATTATTAAATGCAACAAAAAATTTTAAATAAATATAAGATGTCGATAAAGTCTCGATACATTTTGGTGAAAAAAAATTAAGTTTTGAAACAAAGATATATTTTATGAATGAAAAGAATGTTTAAAATGTAAATTAGCACAATTTGACATGACCACCTTGCATTTTGAAGCATGGTTTCCAATGTTCTGATGTAGCTTGAAAGATGTTTTGCATCATAGTTGCTGTAATGCTGTCAATTACTGTTCAGACATGATGTTTAAGGCTTTAGACATCATTAACATTCATACAATAAACTTTGGACTTGGTAAATCCTCAAGAGAAGAAATCTAAGGGGTCAGATTGGGCAATCTTGTTGTCCATTATGGTCTTTGTGATTCCCTTCTAATTTGCCTTCCAAGAAAGGCTTCATTCAAATAATTTCTAACACAGGTTGCAAAACCCACACAGGTAATATAACCCATCCTGCTGGAACACAATAATAACAAAAATGCTGTTGTCTATGATCTACAGCTTAAAAAAATGTTATAACATGTCAAGATGTGCTATGTTGCCAGAAACCAAGGTTTCTGCAGAAAAACAAAACAAACCCTTATGCACAAGCCTTCATGAAGCCCAACCAAATGTTTGTTTTTAGCATATTTCTTTCCCATTCAAAAGTTTCATTTAACTGCTTATTTTTGACAATTATACCTGTTAACATGGCCAGAGATATGTAGCATCATCACTGAATAAAATTTTCATTAAATTTTCATCTTTGACAGCAGCAAGAAGATAACAGCACATAGCTTGCCATTCTGCATAATCTTCATTCTTTGTACAACACTTGGATATGATGTGTTTATGTAAGGTAAAATACAATGTAACACTTTCCAGGTAGTGCTATGTGTTTCACTGATCTCCCTACTAAGATGGTGAATAAGGCTACATTCAGTTGCTTGTGAACACTCGCAATGATATTAACAGATATTAATGGCCTACAGAAATGTTATTCATCTGCTACACTTTGTTGACAAGAAGCCAAATAGTTGTTCTTGTAGGACCAGAATATTGAAATTTACACATAAACTCAGCTCTAATGGTTTCATACAATAATCCTTGTAAACATTCCCCAATAACAGCTGTTCTTTCCTTAAGTGTCAACATTTCTCAGGCCATTCACATGAGACTTTATGGACACCCTGTATTTAAAAAATAATAATTTACTAAATATAATAATTTGGTTAAAAAAGTCTTTACTATCTCACAATTAGTGTTTAATGCTTTATTACAATTAGAGAATCAACTAAAATAATTTTTAAGAGAATCATAACATAGCTTTGCATGACTGTAGCTTATTCTTTAATTCATTGCTAAAAATTATTCTTTCAAATTTAAGCATACTAAACTATAATCTCATTTAACTAAATGACTAATGCTTTTTCAGGAAAAATATATGGTTTCTTAGATTTTATAGCTGCATTCCTTATGAGCATAGGAATAACACTCTTTACATTAACAGACATTCAAGTGTATCCATCTTTTAATTTAACAGGTAATTAAAAGCTTGTTACTATATCTTTTACTATTTAAATAATTTTAATAAACATTATCATTAATCATAATCAATAATAATTAATATAATTTTATAATATTATAGAATAATTTCATCTCCCTTAAATTTATTTTATATTATAATTCTAATTCTTTTTTTGCATTCAAAAATTGCAATGGAATATTTAAAATTCTTGAGAGTAATTAAAATTTAGATAATTTCTTGTTTAAATTAATCACAAGTATAAAAGTCAATGGAAAAGTATTTTAAAGTAATTTTTTTTAATTAAAGTGAATCTTTATGCAATGAAAAATGTGCCATTTTACAATTGTCTTATTCTTCAGCTTTTTAGTCCCACTTGTGAGGTTGCTGCTGCAGATCATTTTTTCCACTTTTTCATGTCCTTTGTAGAATTCTGATCAATTCAAAGCGCTTTCATGATCTCAAGAAAACAATTGAAGTATCATCTTGGTCTCTCTCTTCCCCTCTTTTCAGGAGGTTTCAAATGATAAAATGTTATTTATTTTTTGTACAAAGGCCATAAAACCTTGAAAAAAACAACTGAACTGATGCTGACTACTACAGAAAAAGATTGTCCTTTTCTGCCCACCTGTCCAACATTCCTTGCCATGAACAATAATTTTCAATGTTGCAGGTGCAAGTATTTGTTTTTGTGGCAGCTTTATGACCACAACTTTTACACATTTATATCATTTTAACATTTTTAATGGCAGCTTTATAATTTTTTCACACTATATGAAATATACATGCTTTATGCATTACGTTCAATTTACTCATTTTGTAAACTCTATTTATATTAATTTTAATAGAATATTACATTTCCAAAATTCATTCTGTTTCTAAAAAATGAATTTTGGAGAGGATTTATGTTCTATATTCATATTTTCTCTATCATATATCATAGAAAATCTAAATAACGATAGAATTGTATCATTTTATAGATTATAATTATTATACTCTACAGTTTATAGTTAGATAATCAAGTTTCAAACATGAGGAAGAATCCAGTGTTTTACTGAAACCAAAATATTTTTGAGATACTTTTATTAAAAACTATATCATTTTAAAATAGCTAGTAGTTATAGTAATTGTAATTAATTAATTATTATTTTGGGTTTTACAAAACCTGTAGAATGGTTAATTTACAAAAAGTTAGTTTTAATAATTTAACCAGTTTAAATACAATAGTTACAGAACAATTTTTATCAAATAACACTTGTAAATTTATCAATGTCACATCAAATGGACACTCTTGCCACTCATCTAAATATATAAAATTACTTGTCCTGACTGAGTTACTGAGTGATTGACTGATTCATCATTGTCCAGAGCAAACCGCTGAACCTAAAGTGGTGAAATTTGGTACAGTTAGGGTATGTCATGAAAACACACACTAAGAAGGGATTTTTCGAAATTCCCCAACGGGAAGGAGAGGGAGAGGATTAAGGCTTAACCGGAAGAACGGCTTCTACTGTACTATTTTAGATGTGATTTTTTATTTTCAACTACGTTTAGTCTTCATTGAGTACTTAGGTGTATTAAATTGATAACATTTCAGACATTGTTATAAATATTTTCATATATTTCGATTTTTTAACCAAATGTTTGAACCGTTTTAAATTCAAATTTGTTATTGCATATTGGTTCGATTGTAGAACGATTGTAAACGTTCCAGAAAATTGATAAAATTGAAAATAGTTTGTTTGATTCTCAGCAATTCTCATCATTCTCATTGGTAGGTGTTATATAACAATTACTATGGTTGTTGAAATACTGAATATAAAACTCCCGTGGGTGAAGTTGCGGTAACAGCTAGTTTAATCATATATTTACCTAAAAGTATTAGTTGATTTGTTTTCTGAAACCATGTTTTCATATTTATTGACTATTGAATACAAGACTGTGTTATTAATTAAACAATTGGCATTTTTCCTCTTTATTCAGTCAACTGAATAAAAAGGAAAAATGCCAAGTGTTTAATTAATAACATAGTCTTGTGTTCAATAGTCAATAAAAGTATTAGTGTATAAAAACAGTAACTCAATTTCTGTGTTACTCTTAGGAGACAATATTTTGAAATTATGTATGTGGGCAATTCACTTTCACCTAATGTAAACCCGTCTGCATAGTTCTATAATAAACATTTATGTTGTGAGAATTAAACTTATTCTTTTTAATATTTGATATGCAGTTTTATAAATAAAAATAATGGTAATGTGTTTTTGCTATTAGCTCCATATCAAGTATTAAAAAGAACAGTTGTTAAATCAGTTATTGTATACTCACACTGAACAACACCAGGGTGAATTAAAGTACATCTCTAAAGCCTGTTATCAGTGTGCAACTCAAATAAAACAAAAAGAATGAAAAAACACCTCCTCACAAACGTTTTCGAACCATAAACTGTACTTCTTCAGGTGAACTTTGAATTTCCAATGGAATGGAATTTTCTAAGTTAATAAGAACATGATTTGAAATTCGAATATGCGTTTCTTGATGTCGTCCTATTGGGCATACGCACTCCTGCTGGTAGCAATTCTGGAGATTTACAAGTCAATGTTCATTAGTGCATGCCAGGCTATGGACAAAGTCAATTCTTCTTTGTTGTTGTTACGTGTGTCGGTGAGGCTAGATCTGTAAATACAAATGGCCTCCAACCACCTTAGATGTTCTGTGCACGGTGAGGTGAGGATGACTATTGCCTGGTTAAAATCAGGCTCTATGTCTGGATCTCTGGCATAAAGAGCGAGAGCAGTGGTGGTCCTCATGTGCTCTATGTCAGCAAGGTGCTCATTCATTCTAACTTCCAGCGAGTGCTTAGTGAAGCTGATGTAGATGAAGTCTTTATCACATCTGTGATTTTTAAGTGGGATGCTGTACACTCTGGGGAGTCTTCCCAGTTGGGAATGTCCTTTCCGTTACGAAGGATGTCAAATATGATAGGACATCTCCTGTATGTGGCACTTCTTGGCTATGTCAGTACTGTATATAGTGATTTGAGATATCGGTTGTATATTACTGGGTTCCTTTCTTCATCTTCCGGTCAGTCTTCATCATGGGAGTGGACTTGGACTGCAGATTGGGAACTGTGAACCTGGCGATCAATTTACAGGTGAGTTTGGGGTACCCATGGTCAGTGGTTATGTGATGTGTAGGCCTCAGTTAGTCTGTATTGTAACCATTAAATACAGACTAATTACACACCGCAAAAATCTATATTAACTACTTCAAATCCAGGTATGCATTTTAGCCTTTATAATGTCCCTTATCGGCCAGTTTGTGATTTTTCTTAAGAACTTAACAACAGGTACGTTGACACTTATTCTGCCATTCACCTATAGTATTGAATTATTTTACCAACATTTAACATTAACATATATATAAAAAAAATCCATCAATGAGTTGCCTAACTTTTCCAGCAACAATTAAAACTGCATGTCAGGTGCCATCTGTTATGATTTTGTTTAATTTTAAACAAAATCATAACTTTGTTTAATTTAAACTGACTTTGTTTAATTTCGTGTTTGTCACAACCAAAAATCCGCTCTCGCAGAGGTATTTTGTGCAAAATGGTAGTAAATATTTTATTGCTGTTTTGCTGACATAATAATAATTCTACAATTAATTAACACAATTTGTGTTAATTGTACAAGTTTTGTTTCTTGCGTAAGAATTTTATTTAGGTACTGTCACAAATGCATTTTTTTAAATGAAATTTCGACAATATTTTTAGTTATAAATAAACGAATTTGTGCATTCAACATCGTGTTGTAAATTGCCGAATTTTTGACAGTCCATTCATTATTTTTTGATTGCTTCATGTCGTGCATTTAAATCGACCGATTTTAGATTGCCGCGCGTACCCCTTCATGCAATTTCACATACCCTTGGGGGTACGCGTACCACTAATTGCGAACCACTGATCTAGAATTATTATTGGACATATTAAATCATAGAATTTTATTTTTACGTTAATTATGTGGGAAAATATTTTACCAAAATAAATGTTGTAAATAACTATTTACAGGATAAATCACAAGACATTTTTCGCTCTTCTGAATTATTAAATGGACTAGTATCTTTTCTCAACATTTTAGAAATAATCAGTATGATATTATCATGTTAGAATGCAAGCAAAAATGTTTGAAGAGTTGGGAATTGATTCAATACCCAAGATGAAGCAAAAATGCAAAAAAAGAAAACTGTTACCTGGAGAAACAGAAGAAGGAACTATACTTTCAAGTCAGGATGAATTAAAACATTTGTTTTATGAAGTTGTTGACAATATTATATCCCAACTAGTTGAAGTTTATTTTGTGATTGTTATTCAAAAGATATTAGTTAATATTGAGAACGTTCATCAATCTGTTATGTTAATTATAAACTTTTATTTTTTATGTTTATTACTAAGTAATTATTATTTTTGTTTTGTTACCAGTAACATACCAATAAAGGGTTAAATATTTATTTAATTTTGACATTTAAAAGTGGTATTATTAACTCCATAACAATGTTGATAAGCAGCAGTATGTATGTTGGAGTCATTTGCCTGTGTAACAAAGTGAAATCGATGATAGTCAAAATTTAGTAAATGATTAGTGGAATTAATAGATGTGCAATTTAGAAATTAAAATGAATAATATTGTAGTTGTTTGAAATCACTGATTGATAATGCGTTTGCAGAAATGCATTATCAAGATTACATTTATTTATTATTCTTTGAGATAATGCCATTTTGGCGACCGTGAGACACTTTGTTGCATTGCTACACCTGTTTGTAAATTCACTAGTAGATTAATAGTGTATTATTGTATATATTTGTTTCTTAATGTCGTTATAACAATACCTTTTACATCAAGTAACACTTTCAAATGCCAAAATTGATTGATTGTGAAATTGTTTGAATTTCATTACATTTAAGTTATTAAAATAATTTATTATAATTTGTTTAAAAAAAATACATAATAAAAGGTTATTTATAAAGATATATTTTAAATTATTTACCTTATATATAGTTGAAAAATATTTTGAATGTCATTAGATAATATTTTTTTTTAGAATAACATTATCATCTTTTAATAACAAAAATTAAAAAGGCGCAATTTTTATTCTTAGTCATAGGCGTTCAAAATCTTAGTTACGGCTCTGAGTCTGACCCTACTGGAGATGTAACACATGATTCCCTCTATTTGCCCATCCCATTGACTTTTAAACTTTAATAACATTAATCTCCCTACTACACAAACCTCCCTGCAAAATACAGTTGTCTTCATAGGTCTACTGAAGCAGAGCCCACATTTCAGTATAAGTTTTGCATGACTTAAAGCAAAATTTCACCCAAACATGTTGTTCCTAAAAGTCTTTAATCTTTACTTCGCAGAGTGGTTATGGTACATGTTTGCTTTGACAGCTTTAGATCACCAACTGATCCGAATACTACAATCCACCAAGTGGTGCTGTGTTACTGGAGTTTCCAGCTACATGGCACCATTTGCTGGCATTTGATTGTTGCAATGGTTCACATGCTTTGACAAAAGTCTGGTCTTTTTTTTTGAACAGACCTTGTAACAGAGCTGGGAAAGTAAAATATAAGTTGTAAACATACAAAATACCTGTAAAATCTGTTATTTAAAAATTGTACTTTTTCTTCGCTTTTTAAATCCAACTTACTCTTCTTTACATCAGTTTTGTGCAATTAATTTTCATGTGGCATTATTTCAGACCCAAAATGATGCATCATATAATCAATACACTATATACTATCCCCCAATGCTTTGTCTACAAGCTTCTCTGCACAATTTCTTATGATGCATTTCTTTTGGAAAATACTGTATATTATAGAAAGAAAAGATGAATAAGTAAATAAAATATAGCTAAAACATTCTTAATTCTTGACTAAGAAGGGTTCTATGTCTTTTCTGCCTACCCCTGAATACATTTATGAGATCATGTAAACATTTATATAGTGAAGATGGCCTATTTCAAAATCAAGGACTATTAAATTGAAGAAGTGTTTAGTAAATTAACCTGTTTTAATTATAATGAATTTTTAACTTATGGAAATCATAAGAACTGCTCCTTTTATCTTATCAGCAAATTGAATGATGGCATATTTTAAAATTTATTGTGATAAATGCTAAGTTTTATGTTCATACTAAACACACTTAAATTAAATGAAGTATATTAATATTATTATTAGAATTTTTTAGTTATTTCACAAATTATTTTATATAATATATATATTCTTATTTCATGTAGGAGTTGTTTTAATTTCACTTGCATTAGTTGCTGATGCAATAATTGGTAATGTACAGGAAAAAGTTTTAAAACAATATCATACTTCTAATAATGAAATGGTAAGAATTATTTATAACTTATAACTATTTTTTTTAATAAATACAGGGTGTTCCCTTAAATGTCTCTAGTTTTGAATTGTTGTATAAAATCCATTTGTTCAGACATTTGGATGAAATGTGTAGTAGAATATTGGTCAATACTCCAAGTTTCATATGCACACACTTGAAAAGTTCTGCATAATGGCAATCTGGACCTCTACTGTTTCATGGTCTAGATTGCTGGGGTTTTATTTCTTGGTCTACCTGATCACCTGACATTATCTCTTTGAACTTTTTTCTTCATGGGCATGTCATTGATCATGTACATGGTACAAAACTGCCAGATATGAGAGCCCATGTACAAGTATTGTAGATGCCATTAACAGCGTGATTCCTACATGATGGCTCAGACATAGGCTAAAATCAAGTACAGGCAGATTTACATCAGCAGCATATTGATTTAATGTGGTAACTGACTTTCTATTACCATTGTCTGCAATACTGTTGTGAACAGGACAGTAGTGCCCCTCAAGTCAGGTCTGACACCACCTGTGATTTTTTGGCTCATGGGAACTTTCGAACTGAATGAGCGGTTATTTATGTAAGACTTTTATGGAGTAAGGGTGAAGGTGTTAGAGAAGCAGGGAAGCCCAGAAGTAATGCACTCCACTATGCATTTAACCAGCAAAAGCAAATAATTATTTTTCTGAGTTAAAAAGTACAAAAAAAAAAAGATGGAGATAGGTTTTTTTAAATCCTTATGTGCACCTATAAGAGAGAGTGTGTTTATAACCATGTGTGTGGGTCGATATCTGGATTGGTAATGTTCAATGATTATTGGCATCTTGAAGAGGAGAAGGCTTGCACAACGGGTTTAGTTAATTGTTCATTAGTTGGAGTGGCAAAGATCCAGTGGGAAACTGTCATGAGTTTGGGGAAGATCCGCAGTGGAGTATGACGGAGATAAGAATACACTTCAAAATGGTTAAGCAAACTCTCTCTTGTAATCTTTTCCCTTTGATTTTTATTCAGGTGTCTTTCCCCTGCTATTCTGATGCCAAAATTTGGTAAGATTGTACAGGGAGCTGGCAGTTAGTCAAATTCCTAATTTTTTTTATGATATTTCCTTTGATGAATAGTTTTTATTGGAAGATGTGTCACCTACGAAGGAAGTGTTATTGGCAGAAAAATCTCGCAAACTTCCTTTATGGTATTTGTGATATGGGTTTAAATAGAATAATTTTTGAACAAAAATTATATAATTGAGATTGTCAAAATTACAAAAGATACTAGCTTGGATTCTCACACTATACTCACATTTCTTTTCCAAAATTAATCTACAAAACTATGGGCATTTGACAAACACCCTGTATTATTAAATATATAAATAAATAATTTCAAAGACATAAATGATAATTCTTTCTTATAAATAGTATTTAAGTATTAGAGATGTTGTGTGTGTAATTTTAATAACATTGATTGAAAATATTTTATTTGAATAAGACTTGAAACTAAAAAGGCTTTGTAGTATTTTAATCCAATCAATTGAATTTTGCTAATGGAATAGCATGTAACTATATATTCCATTTAGTAAGCAAAGTAGAACTATTAAATTAATGCAAAATGATTGATGGATTACATCAGGCTATAATAATGCAACTAATTATTAATTAAATATCAAGTAATTTGGCCTAGAGGTAGTCATTGTGCACATCTAATATTATATTAAATTAATTTCAATAAATAGTTTAGACTGTATTCCAATTTGTTGGCAGAAAAACTGTTGTAAAAATATATTTTTCTGGATTCATGAAGATTATTTCTGTGATTTTTATAATAAAATTGTTGATTCTTTCTTAATCAGCAGCTCCATTCTATATCACAAGTAAGACACTGCTGCTAATAAAGGTATTAAAATTTATTATTTGATAAAATGTTTTTCAAATTGATCTACATTATAGTCAGATCATTTTAACATTAATTACAGAACAATATTGTTCTTTATTTTATGTTTGAATGGTCAGTGTCATTTTTAAGATCTGATCTGGCAATGAGATGTAAGTTGTCTCAAAAAAAAATTTTATTGAATAAATGGAATAGAGAACAATTCTTTTCATCAAATTAAAGTTTTTTAACCTTCATTATTTTTAGAGAAAAAACAATTTTTTCCAAGATTAATAGTTACTTTCTATGCTCTTTGGTTCTATGTTACAAAAGTATAAATTATATTAGTTAATATTTATAAATTAAATTGTAGAAAAAGAATATTTGAATAAACTTTATATAAACTTTGTTGTTTATCTATTTTTTTGTTTCTACTTAGGTACTTTATTCATATTCAATAGGATGTATTTATATATTTTTGATACTGATTGCAATTGGACAATTGGGTCCTGCTACTAAAGTGTGCATGAAGGTAAGAATATATTTCCTGGATTTTAGGTGCTGTTATTTTTATTAATTAAATATGAAAAGATATAATTAAATTTAATTTTAATATTTTTCTTAATGTTTGTGATGATTTTTAATATAAGTATAATAAATATAAATCTCCTAAAACATACCTGTAAGCATTACAGGTACAGAAACTGCCATCAAGCATGCTTAGAACTATCATTTTCAAATATTACCATTTTATCTTGGATGTACAGAAAACACAATAAAGTATTAAACCTTTATTTAATTAATGATTACATATTACATTCGTAATTATTTCACATTTCTAATTCAGAGTTTGAACATTATATTAATACTAAGGTTTCTCATTTCCCGGTCTTTTGCTTGTCCCGGGATTCTGGGATAAAAGTAAACTGTTTCCCAGGATATTGGGCAATCCCGTGACAGAATTAATTATTTTTAAGATATACAAAATATCATGAAATCAAATGACATAATTATTTTTCATTTTTTAAAGTAATTTAATAAGTTCTGCAACCTCCAAAATCACATTAATAAATCTGTGTAAGATAAATATTAAAAATTACCTTTGAATTACATAGAAGTTTTCACAAATAGAAAAAATTTATTAAAGTTTTCTGGAAACTGCATACAACAACAACAACAAAATGCTTTGAATTGAGTTGAAAATTTAAAAAAAATGAACTTAGATCAAACTTCTAACTTAAAACGTAATTTTCATTTTTTAAATAAAACATAATACAAAATATTATTGTAAATTTTTATAATAAGATTTTAAAAAGGAAAGATGGTCAATACTCCAATCAGTCAATCTGATTCTTATTTTAGTAATGAAAAGTCCTGCTACTGAGAATGCCTTTTCCGATTTAATTGATGTTAATGGAATTATCTTTAATGCATTTAAGAGAAGACAGATGTTATGTTTTTTCACTTGTAGCCTGGAAGATTTCGAATTTGTTCTTGAGATTGTAGTAGTACTTTTGCTCTCTAGTATTCTTGATTTGTCTACCTCGGCTGCTTTAATAGCGTCATCAAGCTTATAGCCAGATAATTTGGCAATTTGTTTGGCTTCAATAATCAGGTTTATGATGAATAAGTTCATACTTGCAGACTTTGTACTTTGTATCCTTGCCCAATTTACACAGTTATCGAAGCTACCGGGCATGGTTAAAAATTAAGATATTATAAGCACAATTATTCCAGATATTACAGGTTCTGACAAGTAAAGAATTTTCAGAGTTCTGTCACAAATAATCTACATACTGATTATTGACCATTTGTGATATACCATAATGAGGAAAAATTTAAAAAACTAATAAGTAGATTTAAAATTAATAAATACAAATGTATTCTGACAATTTGTGTGTTAATTATACTTTCTATTTGCAAAATTTCCTCAACATTAACACAAAATAAGAAAAAAGCGAACTTTTAAGAAATTTGCAGGATTTCCCAGGTTAAAAAAACAACTGGGATCCCAGAATAGCATTTGAGAAACCCTAATTAATACAGACTAATATAATTTAAATAAGTTCAGTATTGTGTTATTTAAAAATTTAAATTTTTGTTTAAAAAAAAATTAAATTAAAATGACATACATAATGACAAGTGTGCCCCAAGCAGACATTTTGTGAAACAACTCTTGAGTAAAGGCAAAAAGAAGAATTTTTAACTAAAACAAAAAATATTAATACCTCTGGAACAAATGGATGGAACTTGATGAAATTTGATACATAGGTAAAAAAAAGAAATTAGCAGATGATGATGATGATATTCATATATTATCCAAATGAGGTGTATATCTTTTTGCTTTTCTTTAAAAGTCTGTTGTTTGGGGCAGTTCTTTTTCAGTCTATTAAATATTACCTGTTTTAATTATTAAATAAATAAATAAATATTCTCCATTATTTGCGAGTTTCAGGTGATAAAAAGAAAATCTAAATATAAGAGATATGGAAAGTTTAAATTAATTTGACAGTTTGTATATCTTTTTACTGAAATTCGGCTTTGATTAATAAAATCTTAAACAGGAAGGAAAGTGGTTACTATTATAAGAGATCATGACTATATTTTCATACAAATTTAACTAATGGACATTTTCTGTCACTGCATGTGCAGGCGTGGAAAATATTTTCATTTTACAGTACTAGAATAAGATTTAGAATTAACAGTAATAAGCTAATCAGAAGAGAATGTGTTTCCTTGTATCTTGAAAATTATTATATCTTTGAATATATAAAAATATCAATGCTTGATAAAATGATAAACAATCAAAAAATATTTCATTTTGTTATGTTAAAATTATAACAAGTATAATTATTTCATTTTTATATATATATTTTTTTATAGTATCCCATTGAAACATTCGGATATGGAGCTTTATTTTCTCTTGTCGGATACTGTGGCATACAAGTGGTGTTAGATCTTATTAAAACTTGTGGTGCTTTTGTTGCCGTGATCATAACAACTTGCCGAAAAGCAGTGACAATTATTCTGTCATTTTTATTATTTTCAAAACCATTTAGATTTCAGTAAGTATCACTTTGAAATTAAAATTACTTGACAACAATATTTAATTATTAAAACTTAATTGATCTTCAAATATTCTTTATGTAACACTTTAATGAAATTTTTTAAAATCATACCATATTAATTTACATAATTTTTCCATTTTAGATACATTTGGTCTGGAATTATAATAACAGTAGGAATTTACTTAAGTTCCTACAGTAAACACAAATCATCCATTTCTTCATTATTAGAGATTAAAAATATTATAAAGAATAAATTATTTTTCAGAAAATCTTGCACATTTGAATCTGTTTGAAAATTCCATTTTTTAAATAATTTTCAATGGGAATAAATATTTAATAAAGGATAATAGTCCTGATTATCTAATTGCCAATTGTTTACTCCTCCATGTTATCTAGCTGCATATATTTTCATTGATTTTTGTCAGATACATTTGAAGAAAATCTATAGTTTAGAATTGTGTGTAAACATCAATTAACATGTTCTAAACTGAATAAATGAAGATATTTATATATTTTTTTCTTAGTTTATCAAACAAATCTGTTTTCATATATACCTTATAGTATATATATATATATAGTCCTGTATTTTCTGGACCATTGCCATTCTCATTTAGATTGCACAATTGAGACTACTGTATATTTATTAAATTATTCTATAATGTGCAAATTATCATTTTATATTTTGATCGTTCTCATCTTTATTGTTAATGTATTAAGATCTGATGATTGTGTAATTATTTTATTGTGTACTGTATTTATATTTTATTGTGTATCACAGTATTGAAATTATTATTTTGGATATATCAAGTTGCACAATTTTTCTCTGTATTTTTTGTAAATCTTTATTACAAGTAAATATAAGATAAAGATTTATAAATGATTTTGTAATTGTATAAATTAAGATTTAAGTATTATCTAAAAGTGTTTTTTCTTGAAAATATTATTTTTTATTTTTATTGGCACAATTTGATTTTATCTATATTTCTCTTCATTTTCTACTGTAATATTTTAGAATTACAGGAATTATTTATTCTGTTAATTAAAAGTTAAAGATTATTCTGAATTAATAGTTTTTGATCTTTTTATAATTAGTTATTATTTTTCAGTTTTAAGTGACCATAATATTACCACAGTTATCATCATCTCCTTGGAAGATTGCAGTAATATCACACAATTTTGAGGGTTTGGATAATAAGCTCTAGTTTTTCATAATGGATTATATGTGCAGTCAAACAAATGTACATTTTTTTAGTAATACTGATGTAAAACTGTGAAGATTCATGTTTTGTTAGATGCAAGATTCTTTTTATTAGTATCTTTCCCTTGCAACTTTTTTTCCACCAACATCATTCATATGATTACATAGTAAAAGCAATAGAGTGTGTTGCAAACCACATGGTTAAAAATAAGCAAATCCATTCAAATTTATTCCTATATATCTTGTAGGAAGGTAATATTAGAAGTAATTTAGTATATTATCTAAAGATCATAATTTACTGACTTTAAAAATAGGTTTAGATTATAGATGGACAGATGGGAAAGCTGAAGATTTTATGACATGCATTCCTTTTTGGCTTCTAGTGCAAGTTAGTAATGATATGAAGTGGTAAATGCTTAAGTATTTTTGTGCATGCACATTGAGTTTATACACTTATGTAACCTTCAATACAACATATGACCTTACAAGATGTCTCTGAAGTTAGATATAACTTCTGACTATGAAACGTTTCCCACTTCTGGTCTGGATAATCTGTATTTCTGTTTTTAAAAGATAAATATTTTAAATAATTTGGCAGTGTTCACTTCATAATTATAATAATTTATTAATCAAATATTATAATAATTTACATACCTACATGATTGGATAAAAAGCATTTGCAAGCATATAAGATATTAACAATATTAATAGCAGTTTCTTTGTATTTTCTTACAAAATTAAATTTTACGTAAGATTTATTTATTTACTTTTTAACTTAATTTAACTTGAATATTTTAAAATTGTATTTGATGTACTATTTTTATAATAATTTATAAATCAAATTTATAACTGTTTTGACTTCAATTGTTTGTTTCTCATATTATCCATTTTTTATTACATTGATAAATCAAATACATTTAATTCTCATAAAAAAATTTTTAATTAAATATATTTAACATATTAAAATTTTCTTAAATTAATTATAAAAAATAATTCTAAAATTAATTGTAAATTTAAATTTGTTAAGTATTTTAAAGTAATGTTTAATAACAAAATATTTTGACTTTCCACCCTGTGGTCACTAAGGGGCCTTTTAAATATATTTATTGTGGATTTGGCCAGGTCCACAATGAAGGCAACCAGGTATGATGGAACTTGATATTTTTGAGATAGACCACTAAAAATTCCTGGGATTTTTCAACCATCCAGATTTAATTTCTGAGCACTCAGAGTGGTTGGTTGACATCTTAATTTTCTTGGCCTATTTCCTTAATCCTATAAAAATAAATAAAAGGGGAAAAAATATAAAGAGCAATTAGATTTATTTCTTAAATATTTAACTAAATCTGTGATTCTATATTATCAAATGTCAACATTCCGTTCATTAATAATATAATCAAGTAATGAAATTCTGCTGAGAGAAGTTTCAAGTTTGACTGATTTGGCTACAATTTTTGAAAATTGTAGACTTATAAATTCCCACTGACATCCACTTTCTGTCCTTAATCTCGAGAATAGTTAATTAGATGAAAATCAAGACCTGATATGGAAAGCTTAGGGGCAGAAGGCACTGATTAACTATATATGAACATCTAGTCTGTACTGGAAGACACATTGTTTCTATTCAAAAAGATTTTCCCCTGAATGGATTTAGATGACCGACGTGACTCCATTCTTAACAGGAAAAGTATGATGAACAGGGACAAGACACTGCTAAAATTGAGAGCATTATGATAAAAATTGCAGCCTGGCCTGGCATTGTGTTTATGTCACAAAAAATAATTGTTTGTTTATTGTTACTTTTTATTAATTGAGATCAATATTTGAGTTTCCATTTTAGTTATCTTAGATTTATAATGTGTATATGGCCTCACAGTGCTATCCAGCCTATAAAAATAATTTAACTGATTCAAAATTTCCTTCCATTAACTACAAAATAAGAGTTTTAAAATTTCTTCCTGAAATAATAAAATATTTCAGGAATAAGGAACATTTTGTGAATATTGGTTGGAATGCTTTGATGAGCAGTAGCATGGAAATCTGTATTAGTATGTGAAAGATACAAGTAATGGAATCTGTAGTGTATTGCAGGTTGCTGGCATATATTTTCTCTAACTACTCCACGACTCCATTCATGTAACAATGTAACATGCAGCTAGCAGTGAAGATTTGCGAAATGTATCATTGTTTTTTGGTTTTAATAAGTAAACTGTTATAGAAAATGTATTCTACATGTTAAAAATCCACATTAAAGATATTGTTAATGAAACAAAGTTGTATAATATGCTTATAACTATGGTGTATATACAGTATATATATATGAGTTATTAATAGTTATAACTATTGTTAAAACTGTTAAATATGATGATGTATAATTCTATTTTGTTAATTCTAATATTTTCTAAAGATAAAATCAAATTGTGTTTTAAATTATGTGAAAATAAAATATAAAAAAAATTATTTTGTATTGAAAAATTTGATTATTTTACTGATAAATGACATGTAAATACTATGTTAAAAGTATTATATATCCACCTAGTCTTTTATAATATTGCTGTTTTTATTTACTTAGGTTTTTAATGTTTCATTTTCTTCTTTTTGGTTAATAAATTGTATTAATCAATGAAAATAATATATTTTGTCATAAATTTTCAACTAAAATACAATATTTTATTGTTATTAAAATTGATCAACACATTTGCTCTGTCAGACTAGTCCAGCAATCTAACTGTTCAATATTAGGGATATACAATTACATCCATGTGCCATTTAATTTAAATGCTGTGTTAAAATAATGTTATTACAGAAAAATAAGAGTTTTCCTATCTTTTGGTAATCCACAAAATGTAGAAATTTCAATATAACAAACAATTAGCCAATTAGAGACCAGCTTCTGACATATGCTGTCTCTCAGAGACAAGAGACTATGACTAGAATAATGCCCCAGGTTTGTGTTAAAAATTTGTAAAACTATATACAATTTACGTCAAAGTTGCATTTCATATTAACGCATTATTCCATTGTTTCGTTTTTTTTAAATACCTAAAAGGACAGGAAGGAAGTTTGTAAATTTTTTTCTACTTTTTCTGTTAATAAAAATCTTATTTGTAATTACATTTTTTAGTTTTATCTATACTAATATTATAAAGAGGTGATGTTTGTAAGTATGTATGTAAGTTTGTTTGCAGCAGGTAATCTCCGAAACTACTCATCCGATTTCAAAAATTCTTTCACCAATATTTAGAATGAAACTTCAGGGTGGACATAGGCTGTATATTATCCCGTTAAACATTCATATAAATTAAAACATATCATCTGGGGTTAAGGCTTTTACGTCCAACAGATGGCGCTACGAGTACGACGCCCTAAGTTTGCTTTTCTGTGAAAATGAACTAAAGCAGATCTATCTACTAGTAACCCCTAGTGGGCGTTATTTACAAATTTCCATGAGGCACGGTTCCTTTGACATTTTTGTTCCTATCAATATGCTGTACAGCTCTGTTAAAGTCCCAATGGTAAGATTTACCCTCCAAATAAAGAGGTGGCGACCCCTCCAAACTGTAGCCCCTGTGCGAACAATAAAGTCAAAGTCAAAGGAACCATACCCCTACTCGCGACTTTATTGTTAGTACAGGGGTCTACGGTGTGAGGGGGTCGCCACCTCTTCATTCGGAGGGTAAATCTTACCATTGGGACTTTAACAGAGCTGTACAGCATATTGATAGGAAAAAAAAGTCAAAGGAACCGTGCCTCATCGAAATTTGTAAATAACGCCCACTAAGGGGCGTCCCAGGCTACTAGTTTAGTTATAAACGAATTGTTCGAAAAGTCTAACGAAATAAGAATAACGATAACGTCATTTTAGTTTAACTCGTTCGACTTTACGAACGTACCCGGAGTTTTGGACTGGACCAACACATTACAACACCTCGGGGACCGCGGAACACACATTGACAACATTGTTCGATATATCATGCGTTTTCGATTATGACAATAAATCATCTATATTGTATTTTCAAAACATATTTATATATTTTATTTAACACTGCTCGGATGCGAAAGACCAAATATAATTAGACGACGGTAAGAGATATATTAAGCTAATTTGACCCTTCGACTCCTAAACTGGACGAGTCTATTTCCCAAGTTCGAATTAGGTACACAGCAGGAGGTAACGGTCAACACGTGGATAAGCTCATTCTAGTTTCGTTTCTCCATTGTTTGTAGTCTGACAACTGAAACTTTTAGTAAGTATTTTTGTTATAAATATTCTGTATATAATGATTTCTAGATAAATTTAATCGAAAATTGATTCATACGGTGAGAAAGTACCTGATATAATTATAAATCAGATAAATTTGGTTGTTTGTTCTATATTTAATAAGTTTATGAATCATAAGGCTACATTTGAAAAAGATTAATGATAATCAAGTCTGTCCGATGGAAGATTATTTTCTCTGTTATAGAATGTAACGTAAGAAAAATATGGCGATCTTAGATATTTTACCTCAGGGTTTATTATTATTATTATTACAGTAATACCTCGACTTACGCTACCCTGACTTACACGAACCCGGAGTTACGTGATATTCAAATCTCGTCGATTCTTCTTTTGTTTGAGCGCCACGCAACTCTCGATTACTCCCCCCACACTATTGTTCAACTTACATGTTCGGACGTGTCGCGCGGAATCCACACATAGCTACAATTTATTTTCTGTTATTTATTTCTGTGTTTGTTATATCTACGCAGACTTTAGAGACTCTGTGTGGTAATTTCTTGTAACTGTGAACGAATCAAAAGACGAGATAAGATTAACGACAACATTTATTAGCTTACATCCGATTTGGATTTTACACAAATTGTGAAATTATACCCCGACTTACGCGAATTCGACTTACGCGGTTATCGCTCGGTCCCACCTATCGCGTAAATTCGGGGTATTACTGTATTTATTTTTCATTTCAACGTTTTTATACATCACGAGCCGAGAAATGTAAAAATATCTTTACAAAATTGTGATTGTGTGGATGTATATCTTACAGTATACAGTGTTAGGGGCCGTCCATAAATTACATAAGGGCGATTTCGGCCATTCTAAACCCCCATTCATTCCTGTGTAAGAAATCGTAATATTTTCTTTGATTCTCCCCTCCCCTTCCCTTCCCTATCTTACGTAATATTTTGGCATGATTTTATAGAAAGATTTTAACCAAAAAAGAAAACAAAAATTTATGAAACACGAAAAACCGTAGGTCTAAAATATATAAGTATTAATTAGTATGTAAACTACTATCATTTATAAAAGACATTGTGAACAAATTTCAAAATATAAAACTTTAATGGCTTCGAATGAACTTTAATTTTAAGAACTTTATTTTTTAATTATTAACAATATTACTATT